>NW_021319216.1:680402-715261 GCF_001605985.2 Dendrobium catenatum
ATCTACAAGGTGTGATAGGTTTTTTGGAGCTTAAGAGAATATCGGTTAGTGTGTCACACTAAAAAATATTGCTTAGAAGAATTGTCAATTTTAAATCTTCTAATATGGCAGAGCCTCTAATAAGGATCCATAAAAAAATTTATACACATGGTAGAAGATATTTTTCATTTCGTTTCATCATCAAAATTTATATGTTTACATTCACTAAAAATTCTATGTACAATAGCTGTTAATTTGTTTGTTTAGTCAATTTGCCTCTCATACATCATGGCCACAAAATAAATAAAAAAATAAAAGAAAATACCTAAGCTTGTAAACCCTGCTCAACTTCACTCCACCAGATCCTTATGCTTCTTTAATATTCTAAAAAAACGCATAATGAGCAAAATCTAAGTAGGTTTCCATAACCTACCCCTACACCTAATATATAAAAAATAGAATAATATGCATGCATGTAATAAATCAAATCAATTGTAGAGCATCGTTATCATGGATTCATATTCATATAAAATATGTTAGCATAAATAGTAGTGGTCAACATGAATAGTGTAAATTAGTATGAATCATAATAATGAAAATCATTAGTAACTGTTTACTCAATTCTATTCTAATATATCAAAAATAGTGCTACAGTATGTGTATCATAAAAATCATGTAAGGTAGTATAATGCATGTGAATATCATAAATTTCATTTATATGCCCTATCATATTATTTTTTATTTAAGTAGTATGTATAAATCTTTTGTATAAGGTGTATAACATCTCTGTATTTACATCATTATTATTATGAATCATGTTCATGTATCATATCTTGTATCATATAGCTCATGTAACATATAACTTATGGATGTTCAAATTATCTTTAGTCAATATATCATTCATGTATGTAAATATTCAGATTAATGCAAGTCAAGACATCCAACTAATCTTATGTTGTTTCCCTATATATTATCATATTAGGTCATGTTAATTCACATGTTATCTTATAAACGTCTCCACTCATGCTCTATTTTGTATCTTCTTTCTTATAATTCCTTATCTTGTATATTGTACTACCGCACAAATCTAGAATTTAAAAAGAAGCATGTCAATCCACCCTCTCATAAAGGATATCTTTCTTTAGTCAACTTTAATTATTCTATAAATTACCAAACTTTCATGCATTACACCAATGTTATGTAATACAAATAGTGTATAATATAGAATATGTGTATCTTATATTGTTTAACTTAGAAATCATTTTAACATATCAATATACGCTTCCTATCAGTGTATTAACAATAGTATGTGTGCTTATGCGAACTATATCATATGCATATCAAGTTTAGATCAATGACACTACAGGAAAATTGATCATTACTAGTGGGCAAAATCTGCCATAAAAAATGCATTTTAAGGTAAATTTTTGTTGAAAAGTTGTCTAACAATAATTCACAGCTCTAAAATTTAATTCCATCAAAACAAATAAGCCAAATATATTTCCGTCAGACTTACCAGTTGAATATAAGCTAAAAAACTATTAACAAAGCACTATTTTCTTAGAAGTAATTTTTGTGTTTTATCTGCAGGAATTACAAGTGGAAATTTTTCACCATAAATGCCAGCATATATTTTGTTTGAAGGTATTGCCGGATAGTTACCAATGGAAACATCCAGCATATTATAAGACAAAAATACCAAATGAAATCTTCGACTGAAATACCATACCATTTCATTGTGTTTATGTTTCCAAAGGATAATCCACTGGAGACTGGTTGTAGAAATAAAAAAAAAAAGCCATCTCTATTAGAAAGAAAGATTTCTACAACACAACATGTATAAAAACATTTAAAAACTATATTCATTCAAACTTAAATTTATACATAAATATAACATTGAATCATTACCAAACATTGAACATAAATAAATAAACATAAACATATCTTCCAGATTAATTGACAATTCACCAAACCGTTCAAAAAGAATTGTAAAGTTTATTCATTTAAAACTACATAAATATTTAGAATCAGTCTGCACCTGCATATGAACCAGTTTCTTCCTCTACTAAAGCTAGTGCTTTCCACCGAGCTGCTCCCTCATTTTTTGTAGTTCATTCAACAACTAAGTGTATTGCATCTGTATTTGTTTCTACATCTGTGTTTGCATTTGTACTTACAATTTAGCTTATGATTTCTTAACTTTCTCTAGTTCGACTTGAAGTGCAACTACCTATGTGCTATATAATGACACATATGTACTTGCTGAGACCTGGAGCAACCAGATATCCACCCCTCATATACATAGGCTTGCGAGCCTGTGGGTATGATTATATAATTCAATAGTAGTCATCTCTCTACCTAGCACCACTTTCTATAATAGACATATATTAATATTTATATCTAGGTAATTTAATCAAAACTTCTAAATTATCTTATTAGATGTTTCCTTTGCTCAGTATGTTGAACTAAATACCTAGGATGAAGGGAACTACCCATGCAAGTTTAGTACTAAGTGGACCGACTTTCTCATAGCAAGAGTGAAGTCCTCTCCCACCCCATTCCACAGGTAAGCAACATATTGGAGGCCACAATTTCCATTCATTTTGTTCCAAATAAAAATTCTACAAAGTTTATCAATCTCGTAAAGTATACCTTTAGGAACCATGGAACTAGTGAATTGAAAGACCCTGTAAGAAAGCAAGACGGACGTAACCAAGTTTATTTTTCCAACCAAAGAAATGAATTTACTTCCCCAAATGTTAATCATTTTCAAAGCCTTTTGAATAATAAATTGAAAATCTTCTCCAACTAACCTTCTTAGAGCTATTTTGGATCCAAGGGAATGAAATTCATTAACTCCTTTTATGCCCATAATACAAGAAATAGTATTTTTTCCTTCTTCTTCTAACCATCTTCCCAAACAGGATGCAAGACTTGTTGGCATTTATTTTCTATCTAGTCCAACTGTAAATGTCCTCCATTATACATTTGATCTTCTTTACCATGTTCACCTTAGCCTCAGAGAAAATTTTGATATCGTCTACATAAAGCAAGTGGTATATCTTAGGGCTATTTTGGCTAAACTCACACCAAACTCTACATCTTCTTGTTTGAAAGCATTGTATAGGAGTTGGGTATAAGTAATAAACATAAATGGTGTTAGGGGACAACCTTGCTGAAACCCACATTTAGCCTCAATCCATCTAATGTAATTCCCATTAATTACCAATAAAAATTTTGGTTTTTTTACACATTCTAAAATCAGATTGGATATGGTATTAGGAAAACTGAAATACATCAAAGCGTTCTCCAATGATGGCCAACCCATTGAGTCATATACTTGCTCCAAATATAATTTAAAAGAAACTAATCCTTTTGAAGATTTTGAATGCCTGAATTTCTAAAAAATTTTATGAGCCACCAAGATATGGTCTGACAAGGATCTTCCTTTTAAAAATGTAGTTTGTTCTTCAGAGATAACTTTTGGCATTATAGATGTTATTCTATTGACAATTATCTTTGCATCCACCTTGTAAACCACATTACAAAGACTAATTCGTTTGAAATTGGTAGGTGATTTAGGATTTGATACCTTGGGAATCAGCATTACTAATGTTTCTTTCCACTTCTGGTTCATGCTACCCGAAATGAAAAACTGTTTTAAAGCATTCCAAAGATCTTCCTTGATGATGTCCCAATACCCTTTGAAAAAAGAGTATGTAATTCCATCATTTCATGGAGCAGTAAAATTCCCAGCTTGTATGATAACCATTTCCATTTCTTCAATAATGAAATATTTGCTCAAATTGCATATATTATCTTCATTCAATCTGTTAATAGGTTCAGGCTAGCCTTCCTATTTACATTTTTTGAATTTCCATTTGTTCTTAAAAAAACTAATGAAATGTCTTCAATTTGATGTTGATCTTCTACATTCAACCCATCAACCTTTTTAATTGAACTAATGAAGTTAGAATTCTTTCTGGTACTAGCAAGAGTGTGAAAGAATTTGGAGTTACAATCCCCTTCGAAAGCCCATTTAACTTTGGCTCGCTATCTCCACCAAGTATTGAGCCGTTCTAGATTAGAGTTGAATTCAACCACCTTGCCTTTGAGTACCCAGCTATCTTCATCCGATAGTAATCCTGTGCATTCTTTTTCCTGAAGGTCCAAAATTTCTTTAATGTCCTAATCCTTCATTAGAATAATGTTTTTATGCTTCTCCTTACTCCAATAATACAATGCCTCTAATGATATATTCATTTTGTGATTCAAAATATGCCCATAATCGCCCACCACTTTCTTCTTCCAAATATTCTTCACCAAAGCAAAAGATGCTGGGTTGGAGACCCATATGTTTTCAAATCTGATAACCTTTTGAAATCAAATTTAAATTCCAAAAGAGTTCAGAGAATTAGACAATGATCCGATGCGATCCTGGCGAAGTTCTTTAACATCACACGGTGAGGAGAGAATAAAGCTGTAGAGTTTAAATAACCTATTTCAAGAATTCTATCAACACCTATTTTATTATTGTACCAATTGAATTTGGGTCCAACATAATCCACTTCATGAAGATCATTGTTAGCAAGGAAAAGTTCCATTTCCCTTGCTCCCATAGTGTAAGTGAACCTTTTTCCACCTCTTTTATCTTCCTTATTGAGGAGATAATTAAAATCTCCCCCAAATACCATAGACACCTCCTTTGAAGAATAAAGTTGTAACCTTTCCCATAGAGTTCTTCTTTTATACTCATACTTGCTACCATATATAGCTCCATATCTCCAACATCCTTTGTTTAAAACATCAAGCTCCCCAATAATGAATTGTTGTGATGATTCCAGGACCTTAAAAGTTGTTGAATTTGATCTCCATAACACCATTATCCCACAAGATAAACCTTCAGATAGGACTTGAAAATAGTCCCAATCCGCTCCAATTAACAAGTTTACTTCCCTTCTTTCAAACCAAGAAACCTTAGTTTCAAGCAATCCCAAATACAAGATACCATTATCTTTCACAAACGCCTTAATGTATAGAGAATCTCTCCTCTTTCTAGCTCCTCTACAATTCCAAAAACAAATGGATGAGATCATAATAAAATGAGGGAATGATTCCCCATCTTATCTTTAAAATCTCCCTCCATCTTTCTACGCCTTTTTGCAACTTTGATAGGACCTAAACCTTTAAGTTGTTTAAGTCCTTTCCTTTTAGATCCTGTTCCTTTCTCAATTTCAACCTCAGCTGCCATATGAATTTTAGCATACTTAATACATCTTTCCGATAAACCTTATACACAGTTATCTTCATGGGTTGCAGCCAAATCAGATTCTACCAACTCTCCTTCCTTAGTTTCTTCTTCATGTAATTTAAACGTATTTTCATCACAGGAAATTATAGAATAATGAAATGATATATCCGGATCATTTTTTTCTTCCACTAGTTGAATAGAGGTAACTTGAATATCTATAGGATCTTTAACTATATCATCCATATCTACAGAATTTCCTTCCATCTCCATGTTTCCTCCGTCTTCAGCAATAGATTTCTCTACTTTTTTGTTAATCTTCATTGGAAAATTGTTCCTTCCAGCATTATCAATTTTTTGGAGTTGAATCCTTTTCCATGTTCCTTGAGTTTTACATTTATTCCTCCTAATGTTCACATGGATCCACGGTCCATATTCAGAATAATTTTGAACAGCTATATTTTCTAATACAACTTCTTAGCTTGAATTGTCTTTTGAGCCCGAAGTATCAGCTTGTTCAATTGATTGATCTACCATTAAAATAGGGCAATTAAACTTCAGATTACCAATTTTACTGTAGTTGAAGCAGAAGTTTGGAATCTTCTCTATTCAATCCTTTGGAAGAATTTCCCTGAACATCCTTCAACCCAAATGCCTAAAGGGAGCTTTCCATCTAAGTTGATACGAATGAAAATTCTAGAAAATTCCCTTCTACTCCATTGGAACATATTTCCATCAATTATGTATGGTTTCCCAACTATAGAAGCTATCTTGCAAATGTTTATTTTGTACCAAAGTTGAAGAGGTGGGTTTGGCATTCTAATCCAAACCGGTGCCTAGAGACCTTTCAAGAATAAAGGGGAGAATAATGGGGACCATCTATCCAACCCAATTATATTATCCTTTACATGCCACCGCCCATTGGAGAAGACCGATTCCAATGCTTCTTGTTCATAAAATGCATAAAGCACCCATCCCAAACCAAGCATTGTTAAATGAAAATTTCCAAAGTTTTCCAATTGTCTTCTCAACTCCTTGCTAATTATTTGAAAAGAAGTGTTATCCCCAAAGACTTTGATAATCAGTGATTACGGAGTTTATTTGAATTCTCCATTTCATTTGTTGAATGAAGCTTCACTACAGCATCCTCTCCTGCAAAGTCTTTTCCAAAATCTAGATCGAATAAATTAATATTTGCTTTTTTTTCCAAGTATTTTTTAACACATTGCTGGTAGGCATCTTAAGAGTAATAGGCTGAATGTGATTCGAATTTCATCCAGCTAGATCACCTTTATCACATAAATAAGCTTTGTTTAAATGATTTGATTTTTTCTCCACCTTGTTTGAATATATTTACCTCTATTATGTCATCTTTGTTACTTGATTCTTGGAAAACCTGAGACAAAGATTTTGGAGGCATAGATTCACCATTTTCTTTGTGAAATTCCACAAGCCGATTTGATCCCAACATAGGTTTGTTGAGATTCAGTTTTGGCTTAGAAGATGACCCATCGATAACCACGGAATTCATATTTTTTTCCAAAATCTAGAGGAGAAATAGAATTTTGAACATCAACACCTTCATCACTGATAACTATCTTTCCTTTACCTATTATTTTAATAGGTTTTTCTGTTTCAACAAACCACTTTCATTAATTATCAACATCTTCCAAGACATGAACCTAACTTTCCTTTCCATCATAGGAATATCATTGACGTATGCTGGAGGAGAGGAAACCAAATTATCTCGAGATGAAAACAAATTGGTCGGATTTGCATGTCGATCCACATTCAGACCGCCGACCATTATCGAAGGCCGGCGACCCTTCACCACCATGAGTAGCGCAAACCAGGAATTTGAAAACCAGTATCTCTCTAAAAATAACAAAGACCTTCTCTCTCTAAATTGCGATTTTTTTCTCACTCCCTTGGGTGTTTTAAATTCTATCCTCTGTAGCCACTTACCTAATCATGTCAAATACCTAGTTTGATCAAGGTGAAGATTATATGGGGTGAGTATCACAAACCAACATGAGTATGGTGAAGAAAATAAGCTAAAAGGGAAAAACCAACTGTGTATAAACCTAATCATATATTTCTTCATTCTGTGCCGAAGGTGGGATGTGTGCAATCAAAGTGTTTCCATGAATCTCCATATGACAGATGTGTAATAACACCTTCTTGCGAGATATATTCACAATGACATCTCATATGTGCAGCAAATCTCATTGATGAATGAAACCAATGTAATCTAGGAATTAAGGGTAAGTAAAACATCCTATTGACTAGTACTTCCTTCAGCTTTATTTTCATCGTAGATTTTGTTTTAAATTTTGCTGCATTATAGTAATGGCATGCAATATCTAATAGATCATCTTTATAGTATAACATATATCCTTTAACATAATAATCTATCTTATGTATGTCAAATAAAGTTTGAAAATAAACATCTTTGTCCAATAGAAATCTATAGTAATTATTTTATTTGTTAGGTTGGTTTCCTTAAGAAGACCAACAATTTGATTAAAATATTAATGGGGGACATTAAATTTTACCTTGAAGCTTAATATCTTAATAGGAATAGATAGCATTGATTGAGAAGTGCACCCCTTCTATATTTGTTGTTGGGTAGCATGCAAGAAATCATAAAAAATTTGTGCCTCGTTATGTGATAACTCTTATGTATATTATTTAAATTGTGCTCTAGTTGCATAATGAACTAAGTCCTCAAGATCTGATCAGATATTTTCATCCTCAACTATGTTAGAACTTGTACATGGGCCACATTGACAATCAAAATGTGGCTCGTACTCATGATGAGAAGTCCAATACTAATATTTTGGTATGAACCCTCTACGATATAGATCAACAATTACATCATCTAGTCTTAGGTGCTCTTGATTTATATTTAGAATATGGACATAAAAACTTTCCATATGAGATTAAATTGGGTAGTTATTTCATTATTTGAATGAAAATGTTCACCCATTTAATGAACTCGTTTATTACTTTCTTTTTTTCTTGCGCCGATCGATTATACATCCAACATCAAAACTTCAAATAATTCATTATAAGAAAGTTCATGAGAGTCTCTATATGTACCCCTAAAAATCAAATTGTATGTTGTCAAATAGAGGTGGATGTGTAATTGAGCAATCATCTGTGGTGTTTTTATTTTCAAAATATTCCATGGATCATTTTTCTCTAAGTTTTCTAAAACACTATACATGAGTACCACTCTGATAACAAATTAAAGTTTGATGTAGTATGTTAAGCAAAAATGAATTGTCCCTAGGCACACCAAGAGGGTGAGGGGTGATTTGGGAGTTTCAAAAACCTATAACTCACTTTTAAAACAAAACATATATTTGTTTTACTTTTCTATAATTAATAAAAATAAGAAAAAACTATCACTTGATATGAAAGAAAAATAGACTTATCAAAGGTTACAATGATGATGACAATATTCTAATTGACACCAAAAAAATAACTTTCACTAATTTCTACCAAGCAATTATCATAAAAATTAAATGGGAATAACTAAAGTAAAAAAAATAGAAATTTGAATAAGCACACTAAAAATTTATAGTGGTTCGATTAAATAATGACATATGTCCACTCCCCGGAGTCATCCTATCCCTATATTGCAGTAAATCTTTAGTGACTCTCTTTAGCCACCACAACAAATCAGAAAAGCCCTTACAATCTTTACACCAACCCAGTGTGGCAAAGAACCTTGACCTCCTTTTTCACCCTTCTAGTGATGGCTGGGAACCACGAACACCTTTTTCAGCCACTTGGTGAATGAAGAGAACCACAACCTCATTTTTCACCCTCCTATTGAAAGCAATAAACCTAAAAAATCTTTGAGCTGAAGAACTTCTTCCAATAGCTACCCAAGTAACCTAGACTGACACCTCGAGAAAATTAGACAATACAATTCCTTGGAGCAACCAGGTGAACAATTAATACTACTTCTCCCTCACACATAAGCTCTCCCTTTCTTCTTCCCAAAGCACTCCTAGAACCCTTCTACAAGCTCTCTCTCTCTAGAACACTTAGCAGCCAAAGACTTGAAATATGTCTAATTAGAGAGATTAAGTACAAGACCTCACAGAAAGATCTAAAGTTTAATTCTATCAACTATTCATATAGTACAATCTATGATTATATGGCATGACTTGTGCAATTAACCTTATAAATATAGTGCGAAGAATAAGGCATTGTACAATCAGTTCAATAAATTATGCTTGTCGTCTAGTATGATTAGTTCAAACAATTTGGATTTTCAACCCGTATGATTGGCATGATAAAATATCGTCCCATACAAAAGATCCGATTGAACAATACGAATAGGTCTAATCATCCTATAAGATCTGACTAGGTTAATAAATCTTAAATAGTTTCTTAATAGCAAGATTAATTTAGGCAAGATTTAATTATATTGCACAATGTGATACCTATCGCACTATACAATTAATTTAAATTTTGAAATTTAAAATATTACCTAAATTGTGATTCGTGACTGGGATCTTGATTCCAACCGATCGTCCTGTATGATCTAGATCATACAATACGACTAATTCAATTGACTTTAACAATCACAATTAGCTATTTTTAATGGTTTTGTTATCGTTTATCGTACAATACAACTAGCTTAGAAAATTATACTTCTAATTTTCTTATTATCTCGTTCCCTTGAGTATGTGTGTGTACGATCACCAAGTCTAGTATCCACCAATTACATAATTTGACTAAAGAAATGTAGAAATAAGAAAAGATAAAATTACAAAGTATTTCAGACGCTTAACATAATTCTATCCAATCTTGAGCTAATCAATTTTGCATAGTATATAGTGGACATGAAATTTTAGTGCACAAGAAAAAAAAAGTACATGCAATAATAGAAATTAATAGGAGATAACATAGTAAATAATTTAATAATGTTTGTTATCATCAAAATCACAAGACTTGGGTCTAGATTTGCAATTATATTGGCATATCACATCTCAATAAGTTATACTAAACCTAACTAAATTCTTAATAATAAAAAATAAATAACTATAAATAGATTACTATGTGATTACAAAAATAGAAGAGCAGACCACACCTATAAAAAAATAATAGAATAATGAATGATTAATATAGTATAATTAGTTACCATGTTTCACATATCAAAAGTTTAGCTTACTTTCAGTCTAATTAAATTAGATATTAGAATAACACACATTTATAGCTAATAAAAATAAGTACATTATCTCAAATCAAATCTATCTCACAAACCATTAAGACTCACAAAACTTCATTAACATAATAGTTATAGAATTAGTAAGAGAATTCAAGGTCAACATATCAAACAACAAAAAGCTATATAATTCAAATTAAAATGGTATTTACTAGTGTGGAACTTCATCATGTATAATATAGTAACATGAATTTTCACTTGAACCTTTATATTAGAACTTTATTGAGAGTATTAACATATGTACGTATTACTTAAACTTGCACAAGAATTTGGGAAGAGCATACTTCAAAATCACTTAAACTTTTATGACTTATTGATGTCTTCTTCTACCTACACTTGATTATTCCCACATTAATTCAAGATAGATGGAAAGTTCACCGATTCCTACTTCAATAAATTCCAATCATAAATTGATTCACAAATGATATTCACATTACTATTTTGAAGCTTATGTTCTTCTATAAAAAAATATAACCAAAACTTGGACACAAATAAAAAATACTTAATATCTTGTACAATAAAAAATACTAAAATAAAATTTATAAGAGATACGTCAAAACATATAGAATAATACTAACATTTACCAATATTGACATGGTAAAAGTTTTCTATATGTCATAATATGCCTATTTTTGTGCCACCAAAACTTTAACGTCTCGTAAAAAACCATATATTAGTAAGAAAGGAGGTAGGAAAAATAAAACCTATCCTAATTTGGATTACTTTTTCAATTGGCCTGCCAGAAGAAAACAGCTTGAAGATGCTTGAAATGGACTTTCTCTCTACAGAATTCCTCCTTTCTCTCTGTCTTTCTCTCTCTCTCTCTCTCTCTCTACCTCTTTATAAAATGGGCTATCATATGGAATGGAATGATTTTTTAGCTTTTTAATTTTTGTTGAATTTGATATTTAATTTAAAAAAATTATAACACTTGAAAGAAGAATATTGCAGAAGTTTCACAAAAACACTAGTTTTAAATTCTAAGACATAGAGCTTGGTGTCACAGTGTCAAGATACCAATACTTTAGTGCTCCTAGAAAACTTATGTTTCTATCTAGAAATAGAGAGGCTAGCATTACAATGCTCCACATAGATTTCACATATACGTAAGGTTTGCTCATAGAAACCTTAGAACTCAAACTAATACAAAAAATGCCTATAATAATGTTCATAGAAGTACAGAATAAATGTACCATTTTACCATATATGATTCTAGGTTACAATTGGTTCTCTGATTGCTGGTACAAAGGCCCTTACATAATATCCGAGGAGTGAGGAGTCACTACCAATATATTCAATTCTAGTACCCAATTAATTTGAACTGGCCAGATATGAATTCTTATTCACTGTAAACTAATTAATAAATTATGAGTTTTTTACGATCCCAATTAACCATAGAAAATTTTAGAAAGAAATGGAGAAGAGAAAACCATTTGACTCGAAGTGCTCTTTTCAGCACCATGGCACTAGGAATGGCATCACTATGGTGTTAGGAAGAAGAGAAGAATTGTTGAGCTCTTAGTTTGAAAGAGCTTTGGTGAATCTATAATATTTTTGGGTATGAGATAGGCTTCTATTTCTTATTTCAATTTCAATTATTTTATAAAGGATATGATCTAAGATGTTCTTTTTTTTTTTATAATAATTTTTCACCATGTAACTTTCATTATATTTTAAAATGCATCAATATAAGCATTTTGATAATAGTAAACAACAATTTTATAGGTTTGTTTTCTTTGTGCAAATTTCTTTGAATATTAATTGATTCTAATACAAAAATTGATTGTACTTTGATGAAAGTTTTAAATTGGTGTTCTTAATGTTTTCTTAGAATGATATTTGAAAATGAAAATATTACGATAGTAGGTACTTTATACATTTAATAAATACCTAGATGTTATATATTTTGCATTTCATGTATCATTATAATATTGTTTAATATTATATTATATGTTGAAATACTCAATTTGCATGTTTAGGGAAAGGCATGTGGAGAAAGTTCTACTAATATAAATGTGAAAAGTGCATTACTTGCCTCATTTGCATTATATGGATGCGGGAGGGTTTTGGCCCTTCTTACTTTATACAGACCTCATTGATTTTTTAAAAAAATATTTTTAGCCCCATCTACCTTATGTGGTTGTTTGAGGATTTATGGTCCAACCTTAATTGTGTGGGTGTGAGAGGATTAAAGAGAATTATAAGTAGAATTAGAGTTATAACAAGGCATCAAGACATCCTGGCGATTTTGGGGCAATTTAGGGTTGCTTCTCGGATCTCTGTGTTCCTCGACTCTCTGGCTTTCTGGTTTGGAGTTTTGCTACTTCTTCTCTTTTTTTGGCTTGGCTTTTGTTTCTTTGTTCTTTTCATTTGAGGTTTTCTTTCATCGTCTATCCCACCAAATGCGTCTTCTCATTCCTTTTATGCAATCGTCTTTTAAGGATGTGGTTTCAGGATCTTCTACTTCTACTCCTAAGCTTCAATTTGTGCAATCATCTTTTAAGTGTTGTCCGACACTTTTGTTTGATGACACAATTGTGTCCCAACTAGCGGCTCTGTTTGCCCTAACTCTTGTTGATAAATTTTTACTTTGGAGCCTGAACTTGGATGTTATTCTGAAGTTTTTTGTGAGCTTGAAATTAACTGGAACTTTTCATGTTGGTTTGATGGATCCGCGGCATGTCACGATTCAACAGATGAATGATCTTGATTATAAACGTATTTTTGCTCGAAGGTCATACTATATACAAGGATGTCAAATGCATCTTCTTAAGTGGACGCCAAATTTTGATGTCAGGGAAGAATCTCTCATTGTTATGGTTTGGCTTGCTTTTCCTAATTTAAGATTACACTTTTTCAACTCGCAAATTCTTTTTAGACTTGCTTTAATCTTTGGAAGACCCTTACAAACTAATTAGGCTACTGGTTCTATAACTCACCCATCTGTAGCTAGGGTTCTTGTGGAACTTGATGTTTCCAAGAAGCACCCGGGTGAGGTGTGGTAAGGTTCAGAGCTTAATGGGTATTTTCAAAAAGTGGAATTTGAGAATTTTTGAATTTTTTATTCTCACTATTAAATGCATGGCCATGGTTCTAATGAAGGTTTTAGGCTTCACCCCCACCTTTTAAAAGAAAAATATGTGTCCAAACAATCTCAACCAAAGGATAATAATGAAATTTTGAATTCTTTAGAGATTGATGGAAATATTTCTAAGTCTGATGATGAGTCAATGAATATAAATGTGGTTGATGTTTCTGTCAATGCCAAAAGTGACCCGTCCCCTCCTCTAACGGATCCGAACATTTTGGAATGTCTTCCTATCGGCCAGCATGAACTTATTTCTACATTAAATTCGTAACAGAGTGTTGCTGATTCTGTGATTAATCATGGGTTAAATGATTTTTTTCAAGAGGTTTCTTTTTTCTAAAGGACATAAAGATATGAAGCACTTTATGAAAAATTTTGATTTCCATGATGTGGGAGTACTGGACCAAGATTCACTTGGTGCAATAACAAGGAAGGAGCCTCCAGGAGTTGGGAAAGGCTGGATAGGTGTATTCTGAATTCGGCTGCACTCCAAAAGCTTCCTATTGCTTCTACTAGACATCTTGCTAGGGTGGCATCAGATCATAGTCCTATTGCCTTCAAGATGGATGATAAGGTGCGTATCAAATCAAAGATCATCAAATTTGAGGACACTTGGAGATCGTATCCAGCAGCCAGAAGTATTGTGTACCATGGTTGGAGGAAAAATGATTTTGGAGATGAATGTATGGTTCTTCAAAGGAAGATTAGTAGAACCTTGAAAGCCCTTTTTTTCTGGAGTAAGAACAAATGTAAAGATTTGAATGTGCTAAAGGAAGAACTGAAAAAAGGAGATTTTGGGTGGGCTAGGCTTGTAGTCTCCTATAATGAAAGCTGGCTCGTTGAGATCGAAATTGGCTTGGAATTTCATACAAAAGCTGGATACTTTGTTTCACAGATCCATCAAAGCTAAGTATGGGAAGGATGTTATGAATGGCACGCATAAGAAAGTTACTTCTAAGGTTTGGCAGATCTTATTAGATGGAGGAAGTCACCTTAAAGGTATTACCAGATGGAGAGTAGGCAATGGTGGGGAGATCAATGTCTTGAATGATATTTGGATATTTTATAGATGTATAAATTGATGGCTCACTTTTGTTGATTGTAATTCTTTGGAGGGGATGTATGTCCAGCAGCTTTTACTGGACAATGGTCATTGGAATCTTCCACTGCTTCAGGAAGTCTTGCATCCATACCTCATCATGCTGATTAATCAAATTCAGGTTGATTCTAGTGTGGAGGATCGGGTGGAGCTACAGAAATTATGTTCGGGTAAGACAGTCTCTGCCCTGTCATTTGAGCATGTGGTGAAGTGTATATTCAATTCAAGTGAAGATGATTACTATAAGTGGCTTAACAAAATCAATCTTAGCAAGAAAATGGAGATGTTCTGGTGGAGGCTTGGAAAAACTGCTATTCCTATCAACCTCTTTCTCAAGAACCGCATGATTTCGATGATTGATACCTGTGCTAGAGGCTGTCTAGCGATAGAGAGCTATTATGCAGTTTCTTGAGTGGGGCATTTACATTCCAGTGTTCCATTCTTTGGATCAATGCTTAAAGGAATTACGAAGATTAACTGCACATCATCTTGGCATTGTAAAAATTTACTGCACCATTGTCTACTTCTCTTGGAAAAATAGGAATGAATTTAAGCATGGAAAAGCTGCTCTACAGTGTCATTTGGTTGCAACAAATGCTCTTTCAGCAGCTACCACTAAATCCAGTCCATATCTTGCTAACTGGGGTACTAATCTCCTTAGGGAGTCTCAAGACACTTGCTTCCCACCACCGAAAGATTGGATGAAGACTAATGTTGATGCTTCCTTACTTTGTTCTGGCTTTGCTGGAATCGATGGTGTCTTCAGGGATTATAAAGGTAGATTCATCCTTGCTTTTGGGAAGAACAATGTTCAATGGGATATTGCTCAGCTTGAGCTGGAAGCGGCTTTCTCGGTAAGAGACTATGTTAGAAGTAGGATGCTTGAGTACAAAGGAGTGATTGTGGAGGGTGATAACATCAATGTTATTACTTGCCTCCAAAATTCTTTAAAGATGAATAAGTGCTTTGTGGATAACAGTTCGGCCAAGGATTCCTTTTTCTTAAATGACTTTAATAAAGTTGTTTTTTTACATGCCTATAGAAATTGTAATAAAGTAGCTAATTTGTGTGCTACTTTGGCATTAGATAGTAGTTTTTTTTTTCTTTGATAGCTTTTCCTTTGATGAAACTCCTTCCTTGTTATTAAATTTAATCAAGGAGGAGTGTCATCCTTTTGACAATTATAATTAGTTCCTTGTTACCTAATGCAAATTGCACTTCTTCAAAAAAAAAAATGATTTTCATTCTGTAAATAACACTATCTCTACTTTACCTATTACAAATTGTGCTTTAAATATTACTAAACCTATCATTATTGATGAAGTTAGTTTCTCTGTTCTTAATTAGGAAGGTGTTATTGTTAACGGTCGGATTAATATTAACAATAATGTGGGCCCTAGTGAAAAGGAATTGGTTGAAATAGAAAATGTTGGTATTGGCATATCTAATGTGGTGACGGATAGTGAAGAAGTTTTGGAGGAAGGTGAGCTTCCTCATAAGAGTAAGACAAAGGATATTGACTATAAGTCCCCTTCTTCTTCCCATTTTGATTCTGATGCTTTTACTGATATTGAGGACTTACAATTTTATGCCAAATGTTTTGCTAAAGATGACAATGACTTAAGCTTTCTAAAATCTCAAGGAAAATGTGGTAGGAAAAGAAAAAATCTTGTTCTACAATCAGGTAGAAATACCTGTTCACAATCAACTTGTTAATTTTTAGTTTTTTATGTTTAAATATATTATTTGGAATGTTAGGGGCATTGGTTGTGCTTCTTCTTATGTGCGGGTTAAGAATCTTTACCATATTCATGATATATCTATTCTTGTTTTACATGAACCCCTTGTTAATGTTTCTAATTTATTTACTACAGCTAGATTGCTTGGTTTTAATAATTTTACGGCTAATTGTGCTAATAAGATTTGGGTTTTTTGGAAAGACCCGATAAGAATTGATGTTCTTGGTAATTTCACTCAATTTTTACACTATAATATCAAAGTATTAAATGTTAAGTGTCGTGCTTCCTCAATTTATGCGGCTTTCTCTCGTGGTATTATAAAATTTCTTTGGGAGCAATTAACTGACTTTCATAATGTGTAGTTATCCATGGTTAATTGAAGGTGACTTTAATACCATCTTTAATCCTTCAAAGAGGTCTGGGAGTTCCACTCCCAATTTTCATTCTATGGATGACTTTAATAATATGAATATGGATTGTAATCACATTGACATTGGTTTTTTTGGTAACCATTTCACTTGGAATATAGGTCGGTTATGACAAAGTTTGGATCATATTTTATTTAATGATCAATGGATTAATTCCTTTAGCTCAATTTTTGTTGGGCATCTTAGTCGTACTCTTTCTGATCATTCTCCCTTACTATTTGCTCTATATTAGATAGGTTAATGCTTTTCCTCAATTTCGGTTTCAAAATATGTGGCTTCAGCATGATTCTTTTTTGAGTGTTGTTCAAGAAAATAGGAAAGCAGTTTTGCATCCTGATAACTCTATTATGGGTATGAATAGACTTTGGTTTAAGTTGAAAAGACTCAAGCAGCTTTTAAATTGGTGGAACATGTAGAGAGAGTTGCTATTTGCATGTTTCATATTCTTGCAACTTGTATTATTTTGATGATTTCAAATATTATTATTTTTATATATCTCCTAACACTTTTTGGAAGTTTTATTTTTGTTTTGCTCTAGTGTGTACTAACATTTCAGGAAAATCAACTCCAAGCGATGAAGACTTCAAACTATTCACTTGTAAATCACATTTTTTTTTACATGAAAGGGAGTGATTGAAATTGAGTGAAAAAATCACAACACTCTCTTAGGGGACAATTTTTTGTGAATTGATCGTACGGGACGATCATGTCAATTAGCCCCTCAGAAGAGCAATGGACTGAACATACGAGGAGAAAATTTTCTATGTCCTATTCGTCCAGGATGAATTTTAATTTTCATACCGGGACGAAACTCTCGGGATTCTCACGCGCAATGTTCGTCCAGACGAAAAATAATTTTTTTACCGGGATGAAACTCTCTGTATGAGTTCGTACAGGACGAAATTAATTTTCGTACTGGGACGAAACTCTATATATGAGTTCGTAAAGGATGAAATTAATTTTCATACCGGGACGAAACTCTCTGTATGAGATAGTACAGAACGAAATATATTTTTGTCCCTGGACGAACCTCTTTATTTAAAATCATCCCAGGACAAAACCTATTCATCCCAAGATAAACTGAACCGACGTAAGTCAGTTGGCTACGTCCTGTAGAATTTTTGGAAACCGACCTATGAAATAATCGTTTCGTACCGGACCAACATAGTTCGTATGGGACGATGAGCGTGTACGAACATAGTTCGTACCAATTTATATTAGGTTCGTTTCCGGCACTTTAAGTAAAATCGTCCAGGACGATCCACGATCGTACGGGACGATCCACTGCGTACAGAATTGAAAACTTGTTGTTTTTGGGCGGTTTTTCTTGTCTTTTGTATATATAGTTCAAATTAGACTGCCACCCAATTTTTTTTCCATTTGATCTTCGTGTATATTGAAAGAAAAGTCAAGGAGAGAGTGTGAGAGAGCATTCAAAGGAGGTTTCATACCACTGGAGCGTGAAGGCTTCACTTGGTGTTCAAAGGTAAGAATCTCTACTTGTGAATTGGGATTACTTCACTCTTTTCTTTCTTCTTTCTAGATTTCTTGTGAGAAGATCTTTCAAGGAGATCCGGTTCTCTGCCGACACTAGGAGAGTGTGAACACCCGAAAGGGTTCTCTGCCCACACTAGGAGAGTGTGAACAGCCGAAAAGGGTTCTCTGACCACACTAGGAGAGTGTGAACAACCGAGAAGGCCTCTGCCTACAATAGGAGAGTGTGAAAGGACGGTCGGTTCTCTACCAACATTGTGGATTGTGTAAAAGGACGATGGTTCTCTACCGCACCGGGTAGTGGTGAAAAGAGTGTTTGTAAAGGCTTCTCCGCCTTGCTGTGGGAGCAAAAGGAGAGTCACTATTGGTATTAGTGAAATACTCAGAGGGTGCCTCTAGGGAGTGGATGTAGGTCTGGTTTAGACTGAACCACTATAAATCTTGTGTAATTTACTTTACTTCTTTTTATTTTCTGCATTTTTCTTTTGTTTTAATAATTTTTGTGGTTGAAAAACTTTTCTATAAAATTTCATTAAAAGTTTAATTTCTGTTCAACTAAAATTTTAAAAGAGGGTTAAGTTTCTAAAACTACCAATTCACCCCCCCTCTTGGTAGCCTTGGGACATTAACTTAGGTTTAACAACCTATTCACTAGACTCAACAGAATGATAATGTTTTTAAAAATATTTTCTCTAATATTTTAACTACTGAAGATATGGTCAATACTATTCAGATGAACTGTCAAAGCTCTCCTTCTGATGCCAATTTTGCTTAGCTAGGCTAAGGCTAATTTGTTTAAACTTCATGCTCAAGAAGAAATCTATTAAAAACAAAAGGTTGTTGCTAAACATCTGTTGGAAGGGACAATAATACCAAGTACTTTCATGCCTTGGTTAAAAGGAAACTAGCTTTGAACTCGATTAATAAAATTACACGTGATGATGGAATTGTTATTGACGAGGCTGAGGAGATTGCCATGTCGGCGGTTAACCATTTTCAGGATAAGCTCAATATGGTGTTCAATCTGGGTAATGCCATTAACCATGAGATTATCCCCTCTCTTATTTTGGTTGAGGATAATGATCTTCTTGTTGGTAACCCTACTATGGAGGAATTAAAGAATATTGTTTTTGATATGAACGTTACCTCTGTAGTTGGCACTAATGGTTTCACCACTAATTTTTTTCAAAATACTTGGAGTTTTATCAAAAAAGATCTTTTTGCTATGGTTTTGGATTTTTTTATAGGTAATCCTATGCCCAATTTTTTTTCCTCCACTTCTATTGTGCTTATTCCTAAGAAGAGTAATGCTAGTAATTGGAATGACTTTAGACCCATTAGTTTGTACACTTTTTTCAATAAACTACTTTCTAAAATTATTATGTCTCATTTAACTAATGTTCTTCCTAAGAATATTTCTCCTTTTCAAATGGGTTTTGTTAAAGGTCGGTCCATCTTTGACAATATCTTGCTGGCTCTGGAGTTTTATCATGATTTGGATGTCAAGGTTAGGGGTGGTAATTCAATTCTCAAGTTGGTTATTTCAAAAGCCTATGATAATATCAGTTGGCAATTCATCTATAATATCTTGTATTTATTTGGCTTTAATTTTACTTTTATTAATCTTATTAGAAATTGTATTGAAGGATCTTATTTCTCATTGATTATTAATGGTAAGAGTCATAGTTTCTTTAAATCTTCTCATGGTTTAAGGCAAGGTGACCCTATTTCCCCTGCTCTATTTATTATTGCTATTGATTATCTTTCTAGAAGCATTACTAACATGTTTAAAAATCAACCCAATTTGTATTATCGCACTGAGGGTGGTTTTTCAATATCTCATATATGTTTTATCGATGATTTTATTATTTTATGAATGCTTATCGTAATAACATTAATAAACTGATGGATTTTTTTTCAATATTTTCATTATGTTAGTTTTTTATCTTTAAACAATCATAAATGCACTTTCTTGGTTTCTAATAATATAAAATCTGATCGTATTTTGGCTATTAAATATCTTACTGGTTTTATGCATGGTCACTTATCTATTAAGTATCTTGGCATCTCTTTGTATAATGGGAGAAAGAAATTTTTTTTATTTAATGAATTAATTACTTCTATTCATAATAAATTGCAATCTTGGGATTCTAGTTTTTTTAGCTTTGAAGGTAGACTTATAAGTATTAAAAGTGTTCTTTCTTCTTTACCTGTCTTCTCTTTTCAAACCTTGCTTCCTACTAATTTGGTGTGCAAAAGAATTGATATTATCCTAAACAAGTTTTCTTTTTGGAAAGGCATGTTTAGTAACTCTAAAATATCTTGGGCTTCTTGGGACAAATGTTGTGGGGTTCTTAAAGAATGTTGTCTTGGTTATAAAACCATGGCTGGTTTGGCCCATGCATTCTCTTACAAGTTATGGTTTACTTTTAGCTCCAATTTGTCTTTGTGGGCTAAATTTATGTTTTCTAAATATTGTATAGGGAAGCATCCTACTATTTATTCTTTGAAAATTGGTGACTCTAAAGTTTGGCAGAGGTTGTGTAAGGTCATGTGGGATGTGGAGCCTTATCTTTATTCGGGTCTTGGGGGTGGATACATCTTCTTTTTTCAGTATTAATGGTTACACACTTGCTCTATAGACTCCCTTATTAATTTGACTTCTATTTCTGTGGTTAAGATTAGTAACTCTATTAATAATAATAGTTGGGATTATAATAAGCCTACTAATGTTCTCCCTGATTGTATTATTCAGAAGATTCTTCTTCTTCCTATCAATTTTGACTCTAATGGTGTGCTTTTATGCAATTTGTCTAATGATGGATTGTTTATATTAAAAGATGCTTGGAATGCTTTTAGACCTAAAAAAGAGTTTAATTTCATTTTCTTGAAAATTTGGCACAAAAGCATCCCTTCTACTATTTCTACCTTTATTTGGAGAGTTTTACATAAATTTATTCCCACGGATGACAATTTAATTAAAAGAGGTTTCATTATTCCCTCTAAATGCCAATGTTGTTTCCACCTGGAAAATATGCATCATATTTTTGTGTTTGGGCTATAGCAGTTAAAACATGGTATTATTTTGATGATATCTTCAAATTAAATATTTATAATGTGAATATGTCCATTAATGCCCTTCTTAATGCTTGGTTTGTGAATCCTATTAGACACATTAGAAATGTTAGCTCTCCCTTATCTTATGGTTTCTTTGGTTGGAAAGGAACAACTCTTTGTTTTATGGTATTAAAATGGACACTTTAAGGGTTATTAAAAATGTTAAGGACAAATTGCTAAGCTTGGCTTCTGTTAATTTAGTTTCTATGAAAGGTTTCAATAATTGTTATGATGCTGCTTTGGAATTAGGTATCACTTTGAACTTGCCTTTGTTTCCTACAACTTCTCGTTTGGTCCATTGGGTTTGACCGACGTTGGGTGGTTTTAAAATGACTATGAGTGCCAATATTTTGCATAACAACATGGGGTGTGGTGGCATCATCAGAGATGGCTTTGGTAATATTTTACTTGGTTTTGCGGGTCCCTTTTGTTGCGGATCTATAGTTTATGATTTTTATAATAGCAAACATTCTTATTTCTCTACGACTGCCTTACGTACTGACATTTCAGGTCCACAAGATCAGACTGCAATTTGGAACCAGCTCAAGATTGGGTAGACTAGGTCTGAGTTAGTTTGTATCCTTTTTCCTTTCTTGAGTCTATTGTATTTATTGTGGCTCATGATGCTTTGTAACGTATAAGAGTTTCTGATTGTTCCCTAGAGTTTACTATTTTTGGTAACATCATCCTCGATGATCTGTTCAAAAGTAGAAACCCTAATTAGGGCATCCTCATTAAAGCAGCCCTCATTATGCAAAACACATCGTCCTGGATGATTTTATATCGGTCAGGATGATAGGCTCAATTCAGAAAGAATCTTCCGCCAGATCTACTTAGGAAATAATTATTTTTGGACATCGGCCTGAACTATAAAATATTGGCCAGGACGATCCAGGACAATTTTTCCAAAATTTCTCTGGCAATTTTGGAAAGCAATCAATGGTGATTTCGTCTGGGCCGATCGCAAGATCGTCCGGGCCGATTAGACATCGGCCAGCTTCATTTCAGGGAGATATCCAGGACAGTTTTCCTCATATTTAAACTAATCAGCCATGAAGATATGCCTATCATCCTGGACGATAATATTGGCAACTTGCATTAATGAGCTTGTTTTGAGTCCTTCTATTTAAGAGATAACAAGGCACTTTGTAAGTGTCTTTGGCAGCCATTGTAGCTTCATTCTTGTGGGGGAAACTTGAAGGAAATGCTTGAAAGGGAGTGAGGAATGGGTGAGGTCTGAGAGAGGAAGAAGATCTTGTGAGGGGGGACTCAAGAGAGTGTGGAGGGGGATTCCACACGGTTGCTCCGGCAGGCTTGCACCTTAATGCTGTCGGATTAAAGGCTTGTCTCGAGGGAAGTTCACCAAAGAAGAAGATCTCTTTGGTGTCAAAGGACCGGCGACTCCACCACACCGGGGAAGGTGGAAGTGATTTTGTAAGGGTTTCTCCTCCTAGCTTTGGGAGCTAAAGGAGAGGCACTTGTTTTAGTGCAATACTTGGAGGGTGCCTCCAAGGAGTGGACGTAGGTCAAGGTTTTACAGAACCACTATAAATCTAATGTGTTCTTTCTTATTATTGCTTTCGCATTATTTTCTTTCGCACTTAATTTCTGTGGTGATTTTGGTTTGAGTTTTATCTTTGGTTTTAAAGTTATCCAACTCACCTCTCTCTTTGTTAGCCTTGGGCCAATTCATAAGGGCTTAACATCCCTAACGAACTTTTAAGTGGTATCATAGCACTTTCTAGTGCCATCTGAGCACTTTCAAGTGGTATCAGAGCCGTATTCATAAAATAAGTTTTTAAAAACTTTTGAATTTTTGATCCATGGCTAATTGTAATGTTGCGGAAGGTTATTCAATCACCAGACCTCTTTATTTGAAAATATGTCATTTGATTTTTGAAACTCGCATATCTATTTTCTTGCAATCAATTGATGTTCGTATGTGGCATATTATTTTAACTGATTATTCATCACCGTCATGTATTATTAATGGAGTTAAAATTGATATTCCTTTTATCAATGGAAATAAGGAGAACAACTGAATGCTCAACTGAATGCAAAATTTTTATTGTTTTTTTTGTGCTTTAAATTCTGAAGATTTCATGTTAATATCCACTTGCACTACTGGTAAGGAAGTTTGGGATAAACTACATACCATATACGAAGGCACGAATGAAATCAAGTAATCCAAGTTGAATTTGTTAATGCATGATATTTTGAAATTATTTTCATGAAAACCTTATGAAACGATCTTAGACATGTATACCAGATTCATTCAAATTGTAAACTCATTGCATCGCTTTAGGAAAGAATTTTCAAATTTTGAAAAAGTTAACAAAATTCTTTGTTGTTTACTAGATAAGTTTAATGACAAAGTAGTTGCTATTTGTGAATCAAAAGATTTGAATGATTATTCTATGATAATTTGATTGGCTCACTCAATTGCCTACGAGCAAGGTTTGGGTCAAAGACTTTGGATGTAGGTGAAACGATTGTTCTAAAAACTGAAGATACAGTAAGAGATAGCTTAGTTGGTGATGAATGCAATAACTTGACAAGCAAATCACAAAGCTCACCAAA
The DNA here is from genome assembly GCF_001605985.2 of Dendrobium catenatum. NCBI lineage: Eukaryota > Viridiplantae > Streptophyta > Magnoliopsida > Asparagales > Orchidaceae > Dendrobium > Dendrobium catenatum. The sequence continues at coordinate 704,420 of NW_021319216.1, forward strand.
GCATAAGCAAAAGTGGAAAAAGGTAAAAGTGGTAAGGATGTCCATATTTCTTCTGACGTTATTTGCTTTCGATGCAGGAAGCCTGGACATATGAAAAATCAGTGCCCTAATTTAAGATATTCTTCCTACGAAAGAAAAGGGCAAGGCGAAGCAAAATTTAAATTGGGGAAATAATGAAAGGCAAAAAAATCTCATGGGCAGATCTTGGTTTCTGAAGCATCGGACCAGGAGAGAGTAATGGTTAAAAGCCTTTTCGTATTTTTGTGTTGTGTTTTTTTTTAATGTTTTTCCATTTTTATTTTGTTTTTGTTTTGTTTATTCTTTGAAATTTTCATTTTCGTGAAATTTTTTTCTCTGATCAACACGCGATTCACTTTTTATAAAATGAAAATCTACTTCCTATTTTTTCATTAAATCTTTGGTAAGTTGTGTTTGACTTCTCTAAAATAGTCAAAGAAAAGAAACTCATGTTTTTGACTCTCTATCTCTATTTCCTAAAAGAGGTTATTCTACTTTTGATTTAAAATCTTTTTCATCTTTTAAATTAGTCTTTGAAACTAAATTTTTTATCTCTCTACATTTTATTTATCGCATAGGGATCTTTTGCAAGTTGTTGATTCTAACTCATAATTTTCTTAATCAAGAATTCGCTTTATCAATAGGATGGGTTTACTTTTGTTTTTAAGACTTCAGAAAGGTAGCATATTAAATAAAAAAAATTGGTCAATGATGCCAAAAATAAAAGATGCGCAATGATACCAAATTGAAAAATATATACAAAAGTGTATCAAAAATAAAAAGATGCGCAGTGCGCCAACCAATTGTCAAGAGACTTAAAATGAGCCCACAAAGTTTAATGCTTACCATTCTTGTACTTCTTAAAAGCTTAAGAAAATCCTTGATACTTTCGATAATTGAATTTGAAAATGTTGATTCCAGATTCAACAATTCGTGCATTAATCTTCTAATAGATATATTTTATTGAAGGAGTTTTGAAAAATAACTGTTTCTTTCTCTAATTTATTCTTTGAATTAGATATTGAATTAAAACGTTTTTTAGCCTTTTAAAAGAACTTTAGTTTGGCAGATCAAATTCTGGATTTCTAACCTTTTCTCGGCTATGTGTGTCAATCCAATTCTACTAAGTTTTTTATTAAAACAAAGAGGTAACTTTATTATTTTATGAATATTTGTTTTTTGTTCACTAGATTAGAGAATGTTTTTGTCTTCTGTTTGTTTTGGTTTTTGTTTGTGCCACCTCTCTTTTTGATAAAGTCAAAGGGGGAGAACGTACTGTTGAATTTGTATCATTTTTTTTTTCTTTTCAAAAAATTTAATACAATAAAAATATTTTTATCTCCCCTACTTTTTAAAAAAGGTTTATCCTAGTGAGGGGGAGATTAGTAGAAAATATTACTTTTTAAAAGTTCAAATTGAAATGTTTGCCATCATAAAAAAGGGGGAGATTATTGCGGATCTATGGTTTATGATTTTGATAATAGAAAACATTCTTATTTCTCTACGACTGCCTTACGTACTGACATTTCAGGTCCACACGATCAGACTGCAATTTGGAACCAGCTCAAGATTGGGTAGACTAGGTCTGAGTCAGTTTGTACCATTTTTCCTTTCTTGAGTCTATTGTATTTATTATGAATCATAATGCTTTGTAATGTATAAGAGTTTCTAACTGTTCCCTAGAGTTTACTATTTTTGGTAACATCATCCTGGATGATATTTATATCGGCCGGGATGATCCGTTCAAAAGTAGAAACCATAATTAGGGCATCCTTATTAAAGTAGCTGTCATTATGCAAAACACATCGTCTTGGATGATTTTGTATCAGCCAGGATGATAGGCTCAATTCAGAAAGAATTTGTCACCATATCTACTTAGGAAATACTTATTTTTAGACGTCGGCCTGGTGAATCGACCTGGACTATAAAATATCGGCCAGGACGATCCAGGACAATTTTTCCAAAATTTCTCTGGCAATTTTGGAAAGCAATTAATGGTGATTTTGTCCGGGCTGATTAGACATCGGCGAGCTTCATTTCAGAGAAATATTCAGGATGGTTTTCCTCATATTTGAACTAATCGTCCAGGTCGATATTCCCATCATCCTACAACGATATTATCGGCAACTTGCATTAATGAGCTTGTTTTGAGCCCTTTTATTTAAGAGATGACAAGGCACTTTGTAAGTGTCTTTGGCAGCCATTGTAGCTTCATTCTTGTGGGGGAAACTTGAAGAGAGAGCTTGAAAGGGGGTGAGGAATGGGTGAAGTCTGAGAGAGGGGGAAGATTTTGTGAGGGCAGTCTCAAGGGAGTGTGGAGGGGGATTCCACACGGTTGCTCCGGTAGTCTTGCACCTTAATACCGTCGGATTCAAGGCTTGTCTCGAGGGAAGTTCACCAAAGAAGAAGATCTTATTGGTGTCAAATAACCCGGCGACTCCGCCGCACCGGGGAAGGTGGAAGTGATTTTGTAAGGGCTTCTCGGCCTAGCTGTGGGGGATAAAGGAGATACACTTATTTTATTGCAATACTTGGAGGGTGCCTCCAAGGAGTGGACGTAGGTCAAAGTTTGACCAAACCACTATAAATCCAGTGTGTTCTTTCTTATTATTGCTTCAGCATTATTTTCTTTCGCACTTGATTTCTGTGGTGATTTTGGTTTGAGTTTTATCTTTGTTTTTAAAGTTATCCAACTCATCTCTCTCTTTGTTAGCCTTGGGCCAGTTCATAAGGGCTTAACATCCCTAACAAACTTTCAAGAGGTATCAGAGCACTTTCTAGTGCCATCTGAGCACTTTCACCTTTAATGGTAATTCTTGTCAGGCTATTTTCCCTTCCATTCTTTATCGTTTAAGAAGTTGTTTGTCCCTTGATATTGCTAACATCACTTTGGAGACTGAAGTTAAGTTTAATATTCAATGCTTATTTAATGTGTTGAACCCGTTTTATCACCCAGAGGCCTTTTATATTATTAGAGACATAAAAAAGTTGATGATTTTATTAATGTCCAGAATTCCTTTATTCATAAGGAGGCCAACGCATGTGCTATTTGGTTAGCTCATTTTGGAGATGGAAAGGATAGTTTTATTGATCTTGTGAAAGGAAATGATCCTTCTCCTCCTAAAGGTCTTTTCAGATTGGATAAAAGTTCTTTTCTTATATTAGAATTTATTTTTCTTCCTTGGTTGCTCCCTTTTATGTTGTAGTTTTTAAGTTTTTCTGGTTGGTTTAGTTGGTCCTATTGGTTGATGGTTATTTTGTTGATGCTAGTTTGCTGGGATTTTTTTGGGAGGAGCATTGATTTTTACTTTCTTTTGTGGGGTTGCTTGTTAGTGGCTTTCCTCCTTGTGGTTGTGGGTATTCTGGTCCTTATTTGCTGTTGGAGTTTTGACTCCTCTAGTTATTGGTTGGTGTTATTGCTACATCTTGGTCTAATGGATTGGTGCTCTGCATTTTCCTATCTGAGTGGCTCTATCCTTTTTATTTAGTTATTTGGTTTTTATGTTATTACTTTTGGCTGTTTGGCCTGGACTGATTGTTGGAGGTGGTTATTTATCTCGAGTTCGTTGTTGAGCTCTGGCAGCTGTGGCTTTTTGCTGCCCCTTTCATGCAGGTTGCAGTTGCATCAGGGTATTTTCAATGATATTGTGTTTCATTTGGTTATTGGTTATTGGACTTATAATGGGTACTCTTTGTGTAAGCTGTTTATTTCATTTGAGTTTGTTGTTTTAAAGTGGTTTCCCCTCTTTATTCTGCTTTCTCGGAGTAGGCTTTTTGGGTGCTGGGGTCTTGCTGATTGGGACTGTTGTAGTTTTTGGGTTGTCGGGTTAGGGGGGGGGGGGGGGTCCCTTGGGTGGTTATTTCTATTTTTTCTCAAATTGCTGGTGGGTTGGGCTTGCTGGGTTTGTTGTGCAGAAGGTGGCAAGTTTTATTGTCTAACACGTGAGGTTGAAGTACTTGTTCCTGCTGGAACTTTTCTTTCTTTATTTCCTATGTCTTTGATGGGATTTATAAAATTTTGGTGGTCTCTTGTTTCATTCTGCTTCACTCCTTTTATCTTCTGTCTATTTTTAAATATTGCAATTGGAGGGGCTGTTTTTGCTATTTTGGTAGATGTCTGGTTACTAGTAATATACTTTATTGGTGGAAATCTTTTTCCCATTTTTGTTGGCCTATTGTCTGCTCTTTTTGCTGTGCTTTCTTCTCTATTTTGCATGATTCTTTTTTTTTTTTTGCAGGACATTGCTATATTCAATTTTTGACCAAGGAGTTGTGCTGAAAGCCTTTTTTGATGATTTCCCTATTTTTTGGGTGCCCTTACTTGCGCACCATAGAATGTACCTAGGTATTTTTGTATTTTGGCATAGTAGGGACCTTGAGCTTTTAGGTTTTTTTGTATTTTTGCATGTAGCTCTTATGAGTGGTAGAAAAGCTCGAGGTCCCTTTAAGGACATTGTAATTTTTACTCTATATTAACGCATAGGCCCCTTTGTGAGTTAACCTTAAAAAAAAAAGGAAAAGGCATCAAGACATATTCATATTCCATTTTATGCATTACACATTTTAATAATTAAAATAAGTTCAAGTATAAGAAATATCATGGTGCCAAGTAAAGTTTGATATTTTTGATACCTTTATGAAGTCTATATGTGAAAGTACAAGTGATTACCCTAATGACAAGCATGTTCAAATAGCTTCTTGAAATACAACTAAAATATACTTTCAAAACACTAAAATCGGGCTTTCGTTGTAGTTCACCCACCAAAAATTAATTTGCAATGGTTTAAAAACCATTCAATGTCTATTGTATTCTCTTTTCATTGCAAAGATTTTTTGTAGTGGTTTTAAAATCTTACTCGCAATTAAAATCTCCTTTTTTTTTCTAGAAAAATATTAACCACTAATGCTCCAAAAAAGTTGCGGTTTTAACCACCACTAATATCCCAATTTTGTAAAATGAATTTTTAGTAGGCAGGATCAGCAACAACAATTTAAGGAATAATGGATACTACACAAAAATTTGACTAAAATGAAATGATATGGTTATATACAGCCTTTAAATCTTTATCACCACCATATTGATTCTAAGTCATGCATCAATAACAATGGAAACAAAATAACTACCTATATCATATTATGAATGGCACTAGTTTTAATAGTTGTTAATAATAAGGACTTTTTAATTAATTTTCATAGTAGAGATGATGAAGTGAAAGGACAAAATTCGTATAAAGGCTTCCCATTAGCTTATAAAAGCTAAAAAAAATGATAGCATCAATTTTTGAGAATTTTTAAGCTGCTTTGATTCAAATTCACAATCAGATTGAGGGTAAAGAAAACTCAAACACAAAAGATACCACCAAAACTTAAAATACAATAACTATAAAAATAAGATACATATTGATCATGGATACTTGATAATCAACATAACAACACAAGTTTGCATAACAACCCTATCCACTACAAATATTGATCTATAATAGCCAAATAATGGAATGATTAGAACATTAAGGCTGATAATATAACATTCAAAACATATATGAGTAATTAATGAATGTAATTCAAAATTACAATGATATGCATACTTCCTCCATTGTGTCAGTCCACAAATGAGTTTTCATTGGCTCACTATCAATAGTAAAAAATTATTAATATCTAATATTGGAATAACTAATATTAAAATTTTAACTTATGAATTAACGTACCATCTGTGAGTTTTGTAGAGGTGTATAGTAAATTATTGCATGAACTCTCTCTGAAGTGAGACCTTCCTTAGTAAGACATTCATAAGCTTGTATCTAAGATTATAAGTAATTAAGTTATGTTATTAATACCTTATAAATAGTAATTAAAAATTACTAAAAATTTGCAAAAAATCTTATGTACAATTATACTCATCACTATACCATCGTAAGATAAACATCTACCATCTTTATGTTTCCTGTTAATCTTCCATATTGAATTTCACAATGAATAACACTTACATTTAATCATTATGCATCTTATTAATTTTATGTCATATTAATCTCCCACCAAGTAAATAGTAAGAAAATAATGAGAAGCAAAAATCATATAATCTACATTAAAATTAGAACTTCTATTTTTTACATACAATTTTTGAGCTTCTTGTTGGTGGGTTATTCATTTGGTACTATTGCATAAATTGCCTCATCTCTACTCATAATGAGCTAACATCCTCTTTAAGACTTATTATCTGACTAAAATTATTGTTGTTTCCACCACCTGCTTCAGCCATAATATAAGAAAAGTACCAAGTTGGAGTGAAACCAAACTCTTATGCTCGTACTCAACCTGACTGTTCTAGTCCCATAACAAAATTAAACACTCTCATTAGCATCAACATTTCCATCTTCTAGAGTAAGCCATTCAGGTAGAGTATGAGCATAAAGATTTTGTGCCACTTCCACATTTCCCACAAAGTTTTTATTGCTCTTTCATGTGATGCATGAAAAATATTTTTAGAAAGTAAAAGAATCTTCTCATCAATTACTAACTCACAAGATAAGGATGACCGTTAGTGGTGGATAAAACATAATCTAGAAGAAAACTAACAAAACTTTAAAACAAAACAAATGGCCCAAATAACAATTAAAAATTTTGTCTTCACATGTCTATCTTATATAAACAACTTGATATGAGTATTTCCTTATCCCAATCCCACTTCCACTATTGACTTATAAATAAGATATCAAATGAGATGAAGAGTGCAAGAGTTTCTTACTTGAGTGCAGCTCATACTTTTTATGGATTGCGGATGGCTTAGATGAGTTTAAGACTTTTTCGAAGCCTTTTGGCGCCACTCCATATAAAACTAATGTGATTGGGGTGATATTTTCTATAGATCAAGATATGTTGAATAAAATGATTGAGTTCTCTTACAACTCTTTGCTTTCTTTAGTACTATCTTTCTCTCTAACAAAAGTTCCCTTGGTCTTATGATTTCCTATTTTATTTAACTTATCAATTAATGTTGTTCTATGGATCAAAATTTTCATTTTACACTTATCTTGTAATGGCTTAACTAAGCAAAATAATAATAATAATAATAATAAACTTTTGATATTGTTGATTTCTTTTTTTTTTTTGATTTCTTTTTTTTTTTTTGTCGAACGGACTATAGTCAGTGGGCGACGTAAGTTAGAACGATCGTAGTCGACGGGTGATGGAGGTCGGAAGGACTGTAGTTAGTGAGCGATGTAAGTCGACAGGACCGTAGTCGGTGGGCGATGGAGGTCGGTAAGTGATGTAAGTTGGCAGGACCATAGTCAGCGAGCAACAGAGGTCGGTAGGATCATAGTTAGTGGGCATTGTAAGTCGGTATGACCATAGTCTACGGGCGACGGAGGTCATAAAGACCGTTGTCTGGAGATGGAGGTGAAAAGGTTTGTGTCAAATAGAAGTCCATCAATGGACAAAAATCTAGCATCAGATAGATGTCCGACAAAAGTCCAACAACAGAAAAAAGTTGGCATTGGGTAAAAACTTGGCGATTAGTAGAGATCCGGTGTCAAGTAGAAGTTCGATGTCAGTTGGCGACCAAGGAGAACTCCAGCATCACTTGGAGTTTGGGTGAAACTCTGACGTCACTTGAAAGTCAGGAAAAATTATGGCGTCACTTGGAAGTCGAGCAGAATTCTGGAGTTATTTGAAAGTCAGGTGTAACTCTAGCGTCACTTGGAAGTTGGGAAGAATTCTAGCCCATGGAAGTCACACAGAAGTCCAGCATCCCGCGGAAGTCAGGCAGAATTCCGGCGGTGGTCGAGGAGGAGTTTCTTCCCTCATACCCTTCTTCTTTCTTCTCTTCTCCTTCTTTATTGGGTATCCACTCAAGAGAAATGGCGGGCTATTTATAGTTTTTTGAGGATGGCATGACCCAAAAAGGAGGAGGATCAAGGGAAAATGTTGAGTGGTTTGGATGGATGACTGATATTGAATCCCTTGATCGTGGACCGTTCGTCAGACATTTGAAGGTCTTAATGACATCAGAATTAAATAATCTTGGGCTCTTTGGATTTGTCACATCGAGCCGCTTGATTTCACTATAAGCATGTCATATTTCAAAACTATTTAGTAATCTAAATTATGGATTGAACCTTCCAAATGTGCTTCTTGTCTTCGATACTGACATATTTGGGCTCAGATTGAGCTAAATTTGGTGTTATTGGGTTCATATTTCTGAGACGATCAGTTCAACTGTAAGTTTGCTGAAATCGGAGTTCAGATGATCCAAGATTTAATTTTTGAAGTTTCTAACTTGATTTTTGCCTCGAGATTCATGCCTGATCAAGATAATTTTTTTGATGATATATAAGTTGCCCCTATTTTCGAACGTCGAAGCTACAGATGTCCAAAAATATATGTGTCAACATTTCAATTTGATTGAATCACCAAAAATTGTGCTATGTAAAATATAAACTTGCTCAAACTCAATCATAAAGGCCCTGTTGAGCTCTGAAAGTGTCAAAATTAAGTCAAGAATATCGAAAAAGATGTTTGGGGACCTCAAAAACAACTGATTTGGACCGTCCGGTCCAAAAATCGGGCACAAATATGCATAGGCGGCCCAACCGGCCGGCCCCTGCCTGCTGCCCACCTCTGGTGGAGGGACGCGTGCCACGCACCAATCTTCACATCCCACACGGTTTCACCGTAGTTAGCCGCTCGGTTATTTTTTTTTTTGGTGGGGTCCACGTGAATATTTTTTAATAAAAAATTTGAAAAAAATCCTAAAAATTTCCAAAAATCTAGAAAATTCTAAAAATTCTAAAAAAATTCAAAAAAATGGAAAAAATCAATAAAATTCTAAAAAGTTCTAGAATATTCTTTTCATCCCCAAAAAGGTTATAAATACCCCCTCAAGGACAGGAGGAACTTGCACCTTCTTCTTTTCTCCCTCTGACTTTTTTACCGTCGAGGCATTCAACTGTTTTATATAGGTGACTTTGCCTACTTAAATCGATGCCCCTCGTATTGTGTAGAAGTTAGAATTTTTTTAGCTTTTCCTTTTCTTTCTCTCTTATTTTTCTTCTTGCTCTTGAGGCCTTCCACTTTTTTTCGTATGTGACTTTCCCTACTTAAATTTAGTGCTCCTCTTTAGTGTAGAAGGAAATCTTTTCTCCTTCAACTATCCATCCCCTTGCTATCTTCTTATTGTCGAGGCATTCCATTATTTTTTGTTGGTGACTTTTCCTATGCAAAATCATTGCTCCTCTCATCATATAGAAGTTAGAATTTTTGGATTCGTTTCTTTTCTTTCTCCTCTAGCATTCTAACTTTCTTACAGTTGAGTCATTCTCCTATTTTGTATAGGCGTCATCCCCTACTAAAATTCAGGGGCCCTTTCTGTGTATATAAGTTAGAATTTTTGTAGCTATTCATTTTCTTCTCCTCGAGTTTTCTTCTTATATTGGAGGCATTCCAGTGTTGGTGATAAGCGACATTGTCCTATCGATCTTTAGTACCCCTCTCTTATATAAAAGGAGATGTTTTTTTCTCTTTGATCTTCATTTGTGTTCTTCTTCTTGCATTGGAGGCATTTCATTATCGTAGATAGGTGGCATTCCCATATCAAGCTTCAGTGTCCCTCTATTGTGTAAAGAAAATCATGATGAGAGGCTATCTTCTTAATAGATAACCATTGACATAAAAAAATTAATTGTTGCTTGTATGAGTGGGTGATTTGAGAAGATTCTACAAAAATAGTATACGAAAGGAGAACTAGAAGGCATGAGTAGACAGGGAAAATTTTGATGCTATTTGATCGAAAGTTTGTTGGCGATGGATAATCGAACCGAAGTCCGTTGGTAGTCAACGATCGAGTGGAGAGCTGAATGAGAAAGTTCAAGGGTGGGCTATAAGTATTAGTTGAGCGATAATTCGATGATGGCTCAAGTAAAGGACTACCAATAAATATCAGATGAAGGGCCGATGATTGTGGATGTCTAGTGGCATTTTGTGAAGATAATATGCATCAATACTTAAGTGTGCTGATATCAGATATCCTTGAGTCGAGGAGCCAAAGCACTGTGCTATGTTAGTCATCTGGCGATACATGTATAGTGTTAACTGAGTTGAGGCCTGATGAAGATTAAATTATAATCTTTCTTGGAAAAAGAAGTTGTAAGAAATGTATTGATGTGCAATAGAAAAAGAAGTCACTAAATCCACTAAGGATATGATTATTTTGAAGTTGCTTATTGCTTGATGATTGTAACTTGTATGGATGATACCAATGTACTTTTTACTTTTAGATTCTTGCAAAATAAGCTTAATGTACAATCTTTTGTAATGTAACTCCAATGATATTAAGAACTTGTTATTTGGATGAAGTTGAATTATGATTACATCTTTGAGGCATGCATGATATATTGTATAATATACTTTTTAAGGCTTTTTAGCCTGTTAAGAATCTTCATATTAGTGATAATTTTATCATCCACTTGCTTTCATGGAATATTTATAGCAAGAATATTGTTCACTCAGAATACTGCTCGATGATGTTGACCTCTATGGAAGAGTTCGAGAGAATCCAATGAGAAATATAAGACCTATTCATAGTTGTATGTCAGAGCACTATTCAATAATAATAACCTGTGTATAAGTGGTTGAGAGAATCCACTAAGAATATAAGACCTATCTAAGGTTGTATGTCAGAGTACTGCTCGATGACGTTAACCTGTGTGTAAGAGGTTAAGAGAATCCACCAAAGATGTATAACATATCCGAGGTTATATGTCAGAGCCTTTGCTCGATGACATTAACTTGTGTGGAAGAGGTCGAGAGAATCCACCAAGGATATGTAAC
>NW_021319216.1:715361-795623 GCF_001605985.2 Dendrobium catenatum
ATAAAATAATATTCAATGAAAAGTTGTTCTAAAACACTTATTATTTGGCATCATCAAGATCTCAAACTCGGGGTCATGGGTTGCAACAAAACCTATCCATGGTTATATGTCAGAGCCTTTGCTTTATGACATTAACCTATATAGAAGAGGTCGAGAGAATTCACTAAGGATGTAAGAACTATCCTAGATTGTATGTTAGAGCCTTTGCTCGATGATATTAACTTAAATGGAAGAGATCGAATCAAATCCCCTTGGGATTGATTTTTCCTTAATTTGGAGGGGGCGAACAATGCATGTATTCCAAATCAAATGTAAAAAAGGGTATATCTTTAGACTATTATTACCTTTTTGAGGTCGATATCAAAATCTTGCCCAAGGTATAGAAGTTCAGCAAGGGATTGTATGAAGCTTATAATTGATTGGAACTATCCTTGCATTTGTTTTGATTTTCTTTAAATATCAACTTGATGTTAAAAGTATTGGAGGGATCTTCTTTACCATAATTGGAGTTAAAGTTGCCCCCCAGTTCGAATCTACTTCCCATGAAATTTATGTAGCAATAACTGATGTTAGGAAGTTGACTTTAATGACCTTCTGAGGTTGGAGAAAAATTTCCCCTTAGTTGGGAACCAGATTCGCACAAACGATGACAAACTATTAATGTGTTTGTTTGGTCAGATAGACTGTAGTCGATGGGCGACGTAAGTCAAAAGGACCATAATCAGAAGGCGATGAAGGTCAGAAGGACTGTAGTCAGTTAGCGATGTAAGTCGGTAGGACCGTAGTCGGGGGGCCACGGAGGTTAGAAAGACTGTAGTCGTTGAGTGACGTTAGTCTAAAAGACCATAGTCAGCGAGCGACGGAAATCAGTAGGATCATAGTTGGAAAGCAAAGTAAGTCGGCAGGACTGTAGTCTACGAGCGATAAAGGTTATAAATAACATTTTTTGGAGATGGAGGTCGGAAGGACTATGTCAGGTAGAAGTCCATCAATGGACAAAAATCTAGCATCGGATAGGTGTCCGACAAAAATCCGACAATAAGCAAAAGTCTTGCATCGGTAAAAACTTGGCGACGAGCAGAATCTGGCATCAGGTAGAAGTCTGATGTTAGTTGGTGGACGAGGAGAACTCTGGTGTCACTTGGATTTCAGGTGAAATTCCGGCATCACTTGGAAGTCGGGTAGAATTTCAGAGTTAGTTGAAAGTCGCGGTGAAACTCTAGCGTCACTTGGAAATCAGACAAAATTTCAGCGTCCCGTGGAAGTTGGACAGAATTCCAGCATCTCTTGGAAGTCGGGCAGAATTTCGGCAGTGGTCAAGGAGGAGTTTCTTCCCTCCTATCCTTATTCTCTTCTTCTCTTCTCCTTCTTCTTTGGGTCCCCACTCAAGAGAAATGAGCGGCTATTTATAGTTTTTTTAGGATGGCATGACCCGTAAATAGGAGGAGGATTAAGGGCAAATGTAGAGTGGTTTGGAGAGACGACCGTTATTGAATCCGTTGATCGTCGACCGTTCGTTAGATACTTGAAGGTCTTAATGATATCAGAATTTAGCGATCTTGAGCTCATTGGATTTTTCTCGTCGAGCCGCTTGATACGACTATAAGCATGTCATATTTGGAAACTGTTTGGAAATCCAAATTATGGATTGAACGTTCCAAATGTGCTTCTGGCCTTCGATTCGGACACATTTGGGCTAGGATTGAGCTAAATTTGGTGTCATTGAGTTTGTATTTCTGAGACGACCAGTTTGACTATAAGTTTACTAAAATTGGAGTTCAGATGATCCTAGATTTAATTTTTGAAGTTTCTAACTTGATTTTTGCCTCGAGGTTTGTGCCCGATCAAGATAATTTTTTGATGATATATCAGATATAAATGAAACAAATTAAGCAAAAACATACTTATTTTTCAACTACACCTATCTAGTGATGGCTCATCCTTACATAAAGCAAAAGAGAAGCTAAATTATGTTCAAATGTATGTGAAAAATAATCTTCTCTATTAAAGGTTACACAATAGCTAAACTTTTTATATGTTCATAGTAGCCCTTAAATGAGTTTTAAATATAAAAAATATACTTAATAAAATAAATTAGTTCTAGTGAAAATAGCTTTTTAAATCTAAAAATAACATTACAGTTTTATTATTCATAATAAACCTATTAATACCGTAGTATTTCATTGATGGTGGTTGCATGGATTATAGTTTATGATTGACAGACACAGATGAGTGGGATTTGATAAAGCATTCACAAATGGTAGTGGCATTGCTCAGCATCAGCTCGATGGTGACGTAGAAGTCAAGAAAATTTGCAAAGGAGAATGAAAGGATGGAGAGTCAAGTGGAAGAAAGGTAATGGGTCTCAATTCAGAAAGTATTGGAAAATTAGGGATACCATGTGGATTTTATAGGTGGACTGTAATAGTGATTCATATAGTTGATATTAGAAGTGGTTAAAATCAGTGCTATTAGTGATGGTTAAAATTGACGCTAATAATGTCAGTTTAAACTAGTGTGGAATGATCCCTATAGCGGCGATTGTGAAACTGCCACTAATAAATGCTATGAAAATATATAATTTTTGGTAGTGAATGTACTAATGTGAAACCTACGAAGTTAAATGGTATGTGCAAAGCAAAGTTGTAACTATTTAATTAATATTTTTTAAAATACAAATATTCTAAATTCTACATAAATTACTTTTCGAAGCACATAGTCTATTGTATAATATTTTTAATTATTATTTGAATAACTTAATATTTATTATAAAATGGATATTAAGCTCTATGATAGGAGTTTATAAAAGCCTAATGAGAATGTTTGTGCTCACTCTATGAAATATCTAATATTTTAGAAAAAAAGGAAAGATAAAACATTTAATGTATTATTTTGTAATTTCACACTTTTTATATATTTTGTTGTTTATGGAATTAAAATTGGATTGTTGTAAATAAATATTTTGTAAGAAATGAAAGGTGAAAAATTCTATGTTTGTGGCATTTAATTTATTATTTATGAATTTGTAGTAGATATACTCACCAAAATTATGCTTGAGAAAAAGTAGGGTCACATTCTTGTTCTTCAATTAACCCATGGACATTACATGAGTTCCTCAAATAGAAGTGGATGTGAACAAGGGATATGTTTTTTTTAGCGATTTATTGATAAGCTTCAGACATGTGTAATTCTTATAGTTTGACTGTGAGTGAATGGACTTGATAATGGAGAACTATTGTACGTAAACTGATTTACAAGAACTTATTAAATACCTATAAGTTACCTATATGTGCATGTGTGATTATACAACACCCTAATGTTTTAAAATTTCTTTCCGTTATATTGACATTGCATTCTATCAGGGTTTATATGATCACTCATACATACTATGCCAAAAAATAAGGATCCTATGAATGTAATAAAGGTTACTATAAATAAAAATTTCCAAATTTATTTTATGTTTGGTATAAATACTAATGTCAACAATCAAGCATACCGTAATTTTATAAATAATATACCAAAATCTATGTATCCTTTTAATAAATTTTCCATGTAAATCTCCAAATAATCTCACTTATCTAAATTTATTTATGAAATGATATACATATGCAATTTAAACTAATAACCCCCATATCAAATACACTCTTTTAAATGAGACACATTCAAATGGAGAACATTACATTGAAGAAAATTTTTTGACTAAATTTTGCTAGATGGACTTATTTTTCATTTACTTATTGTTCAAAAAAGTAACTTACTTTGATTTGTTTTTAATTTTTTTGTCAAATTCTAACTAAATCATGATAAATATTATGAAATATATAATAAAATAATAGAATATTAAAGAATTCATATGCAGTGAATACATGATAAATTTTAAAGTATATACTGATGAACATATTTAGCACTAAAAAACATCATGGTGCTTTCGTAGTGTTTTTTCCCTACCGCACCCTTTTTTACTCTTTGACATGGTTGATCTGGAGCATCCTTCTGGAGCTTTACAGGTCTTTTCTTCCAGCTTTTGGCAATCAGTAAGTGTTCTCTCCTTCCTGGGGCCTCTTTTGGCCTCTAGTTTTTTGCTTGGAGGCTCCATCATCCAATTCTTGGGGGGTTCCCATACCTGTGAATCGAGGGAAACATTAAGGATTTGTTTTGGAATTTTTGGTACCCTAATCAACTTATATCTTGATCATTTAAAGAAGTATTTGGAAATGCATTATCTTCACCTTCCTTAATTTCCTTTGTTTACAATTCTTCTAAGGGTGGCCAAATGGTTATGTTTTGGGATGATGATGATTTTTTAAAACTTACTGCTCCTTATTTGTTTATTCTTGTGGTTATTTGTTCGATTTGGCATCTGAATTTGGATGTTATTCACGTTTTTTTTTGCGAATCTCAAACTATCATGTTCCTTTTCTATCAGCCATCATATTGCTATTTAGGTTGCAAACAATTTAGAATATGTTCATCAGTACAAACTTAAAAGTTTATCAGTATTACATCAGTTTATACTTAAAAATTTATCTTGTAATGAGATCTTATTACATTTACAACTGTGAGATGCATTTCTTGAATGGATGTTATTTTTTTATGTTAAAGAAGAATGCCCTATTACTCTTGTGCATATCTCTTTCCCCAACTTATGTTTGTATTTTTCAAAAAAATCATGTTTTACGGGCTTTTTCTGCTCTTTTTGAAAGGCCTTTGAAAATTGATCAAGCTATGACTGCTCGATCCAGACCTTTTGTGGCGCATTATTTAATTTTAACTTCATATTATTAAACAAACACCCTAAGAAAATTTTGATTGGACTAGAAAATAAGGGATATCTTAAAAAAATAGTTTTATAAAAAGTGTCATTGTTTTTAAATCATTATTAAATTCATGTGCATGAAATAAATTAGTGCTTTATTTTACATCCATACATAAGAAACAAAATTCTAAACATAAGGAGGGTGTTGAGCTGATTCTTGTGTACTCTCCTTTTGTGGTTTATGATCAAAATAATGCTAATTTGTAACCTTTTTTTTTTAATTCTTTTGCCTTATGAGCCTAATAATTTAGATCAATAGGATATTCTAAATGATGTTGTGAATGCATTTCTTAAGCATTACAATTCTCTATCTTTGAATGAGGATTTGTTTAAATTGGGAGGGTTTGACGGTATTGTGGAGAATAATGAGGAATCGATGTTGAATGAATCATTTAAATCATCTTTTGAGCTTACCCCTTTATACATTGGAAAAATTAATTCTATTAAACCTTCTTTTTTATTCCTAATGCTCCAAACCTTGTTTATGGAATCGCTAATACTTCCCAATCAAAATTATTTTGGGGATTTTCCTAAAGAGGATTAGCATTCTAATGTTTATCAGGATGATCCCTTTGTTGATTTTTTCCCTTATTACCATAATGAAGCTATTTGGAAAGAGTGTGAGATTAAATCTACTGACGATGGTGTCCTCCATAATGATGTTGATTTAAATGTTATACAGGTTACAAAAGATGACAGCTTCCTAGTTTTTAGTAAGAAAAAGAGGAAAAATTATAAAAAAAGAAATGTTTGAATAATAATTATTCTAAAGCTAGAACCACTAGACCCATGGTTGATCTTAAATAGATTTCTAATTTTTTGGTCCCCCCCCGCGTGCCTTCTTTTTATATTAAATGGTTTGAGATGTTTTATAAAAGATATGTTTGTATTCATATTTCCAAATTATTGTGTTACTTATTGTGCCACTGCATATTTTGTTTATCCGAATACATTGACTTTAGGTATTGTAGTTTAATTTCTCTTAATGGGGTTATAAAAGGTCAGTTTTCCTTCTTTTTAGTTCTATCTGTAGTTGTAGTCTCTCCATATAATATAGGCAAGTTTCTCTTTGCTGATTCTCTTGTGGCTTCTATCATTATCTCTTCTCTAGTTTGCTCTAGTTCTATTTTATTATTGCCTACTTTGGGATTTGGATTATTTTGAGGATTTTGTATTGCTCCTTATTTAATGATTTTTCTAAATTCAGATACTACACATTCATGAGCTATATTATATAAATCTCTCCCTCTGTTCATGCTAACTTGATGCATGTCTATTTTGTTGTACCCTATTATTCGTCTTGGTTGCTTATGTTTGTATTTGTCTTGTTCTCTTTATCTACTATTTCTATGGGTTGGTTCTGTTTAGTTGTTGTTCTTACATATGATGGTTTCAACATCCTTTTGTTTGGGTTGCTAGTTTCATTTTTTTGTTTGATTTTTGGGGTGTGTCTTCCTACCCCTTGGTGTTTCTGGGCTTTTCATACTACGCACTTGGCTTGTTTACTTAATCCCATTTTTTCTCTTTTATTTTTTGTGGGTTAGCTCCTCCTAGTGTGAGCTAAGGTGTGGTGCTCTTTTTATTTTTTCCCTATTTCTAGTTGGTTTTGGATTTGCTTTTAATTAATTCCATGTAGAGGTTTTTATTTTTTGGTTTTGGATTGGTGGTGTTTATTCTAGCTTTGTTCCTTCTCCTTTGCGGTTGGGGTTTTTTTCTTTTTTTATTTTTTGTAGGCTCAATCTCATCCTCTATCTATTTTGTGGGATTCTCTGATGCTATTCTTCTTTTTGGTTCTAGCTCTGATCAAACTAGCTTTATTAATTTGTAACTCTTAGACTCTTTAGTTTTTATTTTCTTTTGTCTTGAATCTCATTTAGCATTTAATTAGTTTCCTATCAATTTTAAGTACCCTATAATAATTTATTTTAATTGATATGTAAATCCATTATGGGTTTTATTATAAAAAAGTATATACTAATGATTTTTTTAATTTTTTATCAAATTATAAATCATCAGTCAAGTACTACATATATTGCATGCATTGCTCATAAAATAGATAAATAAATAAAGTGAATTTAATTAAATTTGATGAAATTAAAAATATATCTTCATCAATGGAGGTCATTCACTTGCTAAACCTTATACAATTATATTTTGCATATTCATCAGTACGCACAATTCTATAGTTGAGCAGTTTAACACCACGCGCATGTACAGCTCAACTAGAACCAAAGCACTGATATGTTATCCAATAGCATATACCAAGTGAATATTTCTAAAAATTATATTCAGTCATCTAGTACTCATTATTTTTATCCCCAGATTTCTAAACTCACTTAGTGGAAATTTTACTTCTTTTTTATTATTAGAGCCCAATCTTCAAACAAGTTATGTTAATTAATAATGAAGCAAATAAATTACTAAGCATGTAACATTTGAAATCTAAAGAGGGAGATGAGTGATCATAAAGCTATGGACTAGATAAGAGCTTTTAGCAAGCTTCTAATAAAAAGGGGAGTGGGATTAAACAAAAGTCTACATCTAAAGGAGAATAAATGATATAAGTTTAAATAAGTGAAGATTTTATCAATGATGTACCATCTTTCCATAAGCCATTTGAGTTACCTTACTATGCCTATTGAGTTAGTGTGGGCTCCAAAATTCGACTCCGGCCTCCACCCACTTGCTATTTTTTTATTTCGGGGGAGTTTTATCGGAATTAAGTTATGGGATATTTTTTGGAAGGCAGATGAGTTTGTAGATAATACACCACCCAGAGAGTTCACCCTTGTCTTACAAGGAGTTTCTAATCTGATTTCTTGTTTCATATAGGTGCAAGCCCCTACAGTTAATTACCCCTCCCGATCACGAGAAATAACTTTTGATTAAGGCTAGTCATCAATTAGGTACGTGTAGAGTACATGTTATCTAGCATATAGTAGCAGCATAAATATTTCGAATATTTGGAGAATTTGGGAATTTGGAGGATTGGAAGATTTGAAGATTTGATATTTAAAATTAGAAATTGCACCGTCTTGCACTTAAAGAGGATAGTGGGGGAATGGATGATAAACTCATCAAAATCCCATGGTTATGTTGTCCCGGGCCATCATGATCCCTGGTCTACTTAGTCAGAGGAGGTAGTCGACCCAACCTGACAAAAGGATCCCTATCGGCAGCCATGGGCTGCTTCATCCAAGGGTACCTTGTAGACCTTGAGTGGGTATTAGCTTAAGGGGACAAATTTGAATCCACCTTAGCTAACAGAGGGCTTTATGCCCTATCGGTCATATCATACTGATTCATGTCTCAAGGATTTGATGCCAATAAGGAGCATATTGGCTCTGGCCATAACTGATATTTTGTGGTGCCATTTGCAACAAAATCACTCGGTTCAGATGGCCTCGGGTCATAACCATTTATCCTGCGGTGCTATTTGGTGGAAAAACTATTAGTTAGAGGACACATACAATATCCTTACTAGCAGTAGATTATTTGAGAATGGATCCTAGTGATATTTTTGACTAGCCATTAGCTCTATGTGAGCTGAAGTAAAATTTAATTTGTCCACCTCGACAAACTGCTGTGGAATATGGATGAATTTTGCGTTAAGTGTTTGATGGGTTGAATTTCGATTTTAAATATTCTGGATTTAGAATATATTTTGGGTGGCATTTTAAATATTTGAAATTCACCCCTCCAGTTGAGATAAGCATTCAACACGGTTATCATCAGGGTGTTTGAGATCATTTTTATTTATTGATTGAACCCTAACAAGCCTATCAACTTTTTGATAGGGGATCGGGTTTCATAGGCTTTATGCTTTTATTAGTGAATTCATATTGTTATAGGACTTCAAGGCCTAATATAATTGTATTAAAAAAAAAATATCGGTCACCACAATCGTATATTTATTTGATGGTTTGAACCCTATCGACTCTTATTGATTAATATAAAAGGATTAGGTTGGAACTTTAATTCACTTATTGACCTGTGAGGCATCCCTAGACGTCACGTGTGTACCCATTACACACTTGTCGGGGCCCATGTGGGTGTTCTGATTGCATTTACCCCTTATCTACCTATATGTATACAAACTATGGTGTATGTGCAAGGGTATTTCAAAATATCTGTAAGCACCATCTCTTTGCTTGCAAGGACATTACGAATCCATTAGCATTTTATAGCAGCTTTTGATTAGAATTGTTAGTTTCTTTATACAGGTAGATTGTCGTGCACTATCTGTATGATTTATGCATGTAGATTATAGTGCACTAACTAATCTTCTACTTTTGCCCATGGATGTGGACAGCAATTAGATGTCTTTTATATTTGCTCGTAGATGGCACTTTGCATATATGAAATACTTCTTACGACGGCTCGTAGGAATCTGGATTTGTCATAGCCTTTTAATATTTATTTGGTTCCACGGAGATTTGCTTCTTTGAAATAATAATTTGATCTTGGTTTTCTCTTCCTGGGGTTTGTTCAGACTTTCTAGAAGAGCTATATTAAGCTTCCATTCCCAATGTAATTATTGCAATTCTTAGGAAGGTTGGAATAGCAAGCGTATCTTACATTTGTAATTGTAAGTTTAAAACATCACACTTTTTCTAAATGTTGATCATTAATACTAGTTAGTATAATGTATTGTGTGTTGAGATTCATTTGAATATATCTGAACATATCACATTATCATTTTCACTGCATATCAAACCTTCCTGGTTGCAATTAACATTGAATTCTTCTATTTCTAAGAAATTGATATGTCTATTCTTGGGGTCAAATCATTATAACCTATAACCCGAAGCTACTAATCGTATGCGAGTTGTATCATCACATAGGATATCAATTTTAAATCCTCATCACATAATTAGAACATGTTGAGGATTCTTAGTGCTTCGAGTAGCTCCGTGAATACATCAACTATACTCTTCTCATTTCCTTTATAGGTTAAGCACAACGTAATATAACTTTTACATCAATGGAAATTTTGAAAGCTTCTCAACTAAACCTTTAGCAATGAGTCCTAATTTGGAACAATGAAGATTGTAATTCCTTGTATTAGCAAAGATATGATTGTTAAGGAGCCGCCAATGCCACCCATTTTCTAGTTTTTCTAATGTCAGTATTCTTTTCTTCTTGTAGGGGTAGACAAGTGAAATTATCATGATATTGCTACTAATGAGATGGACAATTATCATTGGCTCTTGTACAGTTCCATGTAAACATATGCTCGTACTTGTTGAAATTACCCCAAGTAAGTTGATTGTATGAACTTCTATGTCACTTGCAAGTGAAGGTATTCGTAAGCTTTTCATTTCACACAAATTTAGCATATGCTTCCTTATTTCCTAATTTCATTTTGATCATAATATCAAATTCCTACATGCTTGATTCCAACTCCATGTTGTCATGAGATTGGTTCTATATAGTTTGTTCATTCAAGTTCAAATCTCTTAGAATTCATTCAAATTCCTTGAGGCATAGTTTTACTTGAATTATTATGGATCATCAATTTAAATGGAGCATAGTTCATTATCAAAACCCATTTGATATTGTGTGGTTCAAGTTCAATGTCCAAGCATGCTCCAACTCATTTGTATTTGAGTCCAAATTGTCCACATCATATCAAGCTCAAGTTCAAGTTTAAGTACAGCATTTAGTTCAAATCCTTGTCCAAGCTTGAGTCTAAGTCTTATTGTCCAAATCAAGTCCTTGCTTGAGTTCAAGTAGCAAGCTCAAGTTCTATGTCCACAAATTTGAGTTCATTTCGAGTTCACCTTATTTAATGTTCAAATGAAGTTTCATTATTGCTCCTTAATCTTAGTTATATTCAAATTTGAGTTAAGTCATTTGAGGTTCATATCAATCCAAGTCCAAGCTCATAGGTCTCACATTATCCTTTTGAGTTCAATCAAGTCTAAGTACAGTCTTATGTTCATCCAAAATTTTGGCAGCCTCCCGACGTCTCCCTCGTTTAGGGGAAACTACAAGAAACTGGGCCTTCCCACCACACACAATAAAGGCGAGTATCGTAGGTGTCCTTAGACACTGCGGCTGTGATCTTCATTCCCACAATGCGTAATAAAGGCATATATGGGGTATTTTAGGGTACCTATTTAAAAAGATAACTTATTTTCCCTCTGCTAGAGGGTACTTATAAGTGACCCTACCTTACCATAGGTTCCGCACCGGGGGCACCCCATCGCGCGCAATAAAAGAGTGTATAAGTTGTTTTTCGGTGCATCACGAACTCCGAAATAGGGCTTTTAGGTGATTACCCACCTTGCCGTAGGCATCGTACGACATCCCATCCCACCACGCATAATAATTCATACCTTCACGAGGCTCAGTTGTGTTGGCTCGTGGATCGAGGCAAGAGGAGGCACTTATAGATATATATATATATATATCAAATGATATAAAACCTCCTCTCACCCCTCTCTATATTATTCGACAGATTTACTGGATTTGGCCGAAGTAGCGCGTGCAAGGGAGAAAATTACCTTCTTTGCAGCGTGCTCCCATTCTTGCTTCCAATCAAAATGTTGAAACTTTTGAATAGAATATAGAGGGAACATTGTTGATGGATGAGGTCATTTTATAGGTATCTCCCCCCCTCTCTCTCTCTCTCTCTCTCTCTCTCTCTCTCTCTCTCTCTCTCTCTCTAGGCGAAGGAAGAAAGGGAATTAGGATGGAGGGAGCCCTCATGTGGGAAACGAATCGGAGAGAGGTAATGAACGGGGAAGCCAAGTCTTTACTCGGTTCACATTTGAAGACTTTGAAGAGTAGTGATCAAGGCTAGTTCTGTAAACAAATTGTAGGATATAACTCAGATGGCATCGAATCGATGTGATTTTGGCAAGATTCGTGGATCCAATGGATAATATACAATTTTGAGTTTTTTTATTACTTTGGTTATATCTGTGGAGGTCAACAAATTCCCCCCAATAAATGTGGTATGCATCTAGAGCGAATCACATTTGTTGTATGTAGACTGACCTTGTGGATCTCCAGTTATTTACTTTAGATTTCACACATATGGTTTCATTTAGTGGATCTCCAAATGTTTTCTTGGATGTCATACTAAGGTTTTCATTTATTGGATCTCCAAAAGTTTTGTTGGATGTCACACTAAGGTTTTCCATTTAGTTGATCTCCAAAAATTCATCTCTGTGCTTTTGTGGAACTTTAGATGTACTTAAAATCTTTAGTATAGTTGATACATTTGCTCTTGGTCAAGTAGAGATCCGTGATATTATAATAGAATAGTTTTATACTCAGATTCCCAGAGTATTACTTTGTAGGTTGACGATAGTAAATATCGTCTTTTGTTTCCTTTTGGCATCATTGATACCTTAGCCTTTAGCATTTTCGTATGTACTCAACACTTATCATTTTCTGATATATGAATATAATATTTCTATCATATAACTGTTTGTATCATTAAGAATTTGCCCGTTCTTTATAGATTCACCAGTTAGCGGATCTTCTGCCATTTCAGTTTCTCTATAATTGTCTCAGCTCAAGTACGCCCTTTTCCTTCTCTTTTTTAGTCTTGATTAATATTTATGCTGACAATATTTTGTGTCTTGTGCAGGTTACTACATGAATATGATCCAGTCAATTAGCTATCACTGAATGCTTTTGGCTCAGGTACATTTCTTTTTGTTTTGTTTATGTAGTTCCTTTTCTTTCTTTAGCTTCTTACTGACATTTTTATTGTTCTACACCAGTTTCAAGAGGAGTGGGGCACTTTTTTATGAGCCACCTTGGGAGATCTTTACTCCATGTATAATTTTTTTTTGTAGTTTTATACGTATATGCATAATCTTTCTCTTTATAACTAACACTTCTAAAGCTTTGTGTAGGTCCCAGAAGTGCAGAATACTTTGTCTTTGGAAAGAGCAGAATAAAGCTGTGGACTTCCTTTTCAGGCATAGTTTAGGGAATATATTATAGTCCTCTATAAAGGACATTGTACTTTTTCTTTTCTTTTAGCTGATGAATTCTTACAAAAGGATGTGATTTATCAACTTATATATGAATTTTGAATGAATAAAATAAAATAATTTCATAAATTTAGCTATTGATGAGTTATGCTTTTACTGCTCTTATAACTTATGTCATTGTGCTCTAAGTTATGCTGATGATGTTGTAGATAATTTTAAATATTTATTTTGGAATCTTGGCACACAGTGTGATGTTAATCTAAATAAATATTTAAAATGCCCCCAGCTTCTGAGGATAATTGAGAGCATAATAACTTTAATCCTCTTTTAAGCTTTATACTTATACAGATTCATCTTGAGTTTTAGGGTTTTAGTTCCTTCTACCATTGGCTTTATGCTGCTGACATTGGTGGAGAATTATCCGACTTGTCTTTATTGACTTGATAGGTGATTTTTTTGTACATTCTTCCCTATGCTTCTAGCTTTAGCTGGCTTAATGAAGGGGTAAATGTCAATGACCTAAACCCTTTAGGTTTGTGATAGGTCGAAGAAAAGAAGTCATCGGTCCAGAGCTTTGTGCATAATGGACTTATTAATGACCGAATCCTTTTAGTTCAGTTATAATCTTTTCATGAACTTTGGGATAATTTTCTTCGATCCTTTGCTTTGTTCTTTGGTAGACTTGTTGAAGAAAATCTCCTTTGATACTCACTTTTTGCTTTATGGATTGTTGAAGGATTTACATATTTTGGATTCAGTTGATAGTATCAAATGTAGGTAGTATCTTGATCCTTATCCATTGAGAAGACTTTAATCTAAGTCACATAAGTTCATCAGATCGGGGAAGCTAATATTTAATAGCTCTTCATCCTCAGGTTACTGAGATGGGGGTTTCTCTACTACGGCCTTTCTTATGGCGTATTGAGTAGATGGAGTTGCCAGTGATCTAGTCATATTTGGGCTTGTTGGTTCTGATCTTTTACACCCATTCATGCTTCAGACTTGAGCTACAGGATATGTGCTTCCCAATGCTGAATCTACTAAAGTTGGTAGATTTTGAGTCATCTTGTGTGGTTGAAGATTTAGAGCCTACGAGCATTCAGTAGTTGTTCGCGACTCCTCCTTCCACTACAACTTTGATTCTCCAGTCAATTAGGAGAATTTTATAGACTACGATCACTTAAACTTGTCGAGTCAAATTAGCCTTCATACTTCCTACAATACTTATTAATGGGTTGATGAAGTGGGGGTTCTTTTACTACGACCTTTCTTATGGTGTGTTGAGTGGATAGAGCTGCCAGCGATCCAGTCATATTTGGGTGTGTTGGATTCAGCCTTTTACACCCATTAGAACATTAGGCATTAGATTTTTGAAAGACTTTACATTTTTTTTGCTCAATTTATTGGAGTGTGTAGTAATAAAAGTCTCTTTCTTGATTTTTAAAATCTTGGCACGTTGGAGAAGGTGGTGCCTCAAATTTTTGGATGCTCACCTGCATATACTTTGAAAAAGAAATCATTATATTTTTCAACATAAAAGAATATTTATATAGTTGATTTTAAATATTTATTTAGGCATCTTGGTATGAAGCGCGATGTCGACCCATTAAAAATGCCCCCTGTCTTGCAGGGATGTTTCATTATTGAATAAATTTAGAATTTTAAGAATTTAAATAATCACTTGGGGATCTCGGTGTGTAGCATGATGTCAACCCAAATGAATTTTTAAAATGCCCCTGTCCCGTAGGGACATTTTGAATAGGCTTTATAACTAAAATTTTAAATATTTATTCAGGGATTTCAGCATGTGGCTTGATGTCAACCTGAATAAATATTTAAAATACCCCCAATCTAATGGGGAATTTTGAAATACATTCTTGCTATACACGATAATTTCAAAATATAAAATGCATATGTAATAATAAACATGTTCAAAATACATAACACAATTAACATAGTATTTCCTTGGGCAATTTTATGTGTGACACTTCTTTAAATATCGACCATTGATCAACGGCATAGGCCTCTAGCCGTTCAGATCGATCAACTGTTATGCTCTTCCTTGGTACACCTTCTCGATGACGAAGGGACCTTCCCAATTGGATATGAACTTGCCACTGATTCTTCGATGTGGGATGATTGGTCTTCTCAGCACCAGGACCAATTCATTTAAGAAGGGGAATTGGCGAGGATGCACTATCTGATCAAAGGATTTTTCCATTCTCCCTTGATAGATTTCTAGGTTTTATTAAGCTTGTACCTTGAGTTCATCAAGTGTGTCGAGCTCTTCCATTCTCAAGAGAGCATTTTGTTCTTTAATTAGATCATTTTGGATTGCTACCCGAAGTGATGGTAGTTCAACTTCCAGTGATAATATGACTTCAATACCGAACACTAGTGAATAAGAAGTGGCTTTGGTGGCCATTTTATAGGTTATACGATATGCCCATAGCGCTTCTATCATCATTGTGTGCCACTCTTTTTCGTTCTTGGTGAGGATCTTCTTTAATAATTTCACCAATGTCTTGTTGAAGGCCTTAGCCAAGCCATTTACTCTTTGATTATATATGGATGAATACCGCTAATCGATTTTATGTCAATTAACGAACTTGTAATTTTTAGTACGTTTGAAAGCTGTACCGTTATCTGAGATTATGTGGCATGGCACACCAAATTTGCAGACAATATTATGGTTAAAGAAATTGATAACATGTTCGGATGTGTCCACTCTGAATGGAGCTGCTTCCGCCTATTTTAAAAAGTAATCTATTTTTGTAAGAATAAAGTGGTGTCCTGCTGATGACGGTGAAATTATTGGCTCAATTATATTAGTTCCCTAGCATTCAAATGGCCATTATGCTACTGTTAGGTGTAGTGGATTTAGAGGATGGTGTATAACATCATCGTGGTTTTGATATTCGTGGCACCTCTTTGTGTGTTCAATACAATCAATAACCATGGTGGCCAATAGTAACCCATTCTCTTAATTTTATCGTCCATCTTGGGACCTGACTGATGTGCTCCATAAAGTCCTTCATGGACTTTTGTCACCATCCTAGCAGTTTCCTTGGTCCCCAGGCATCGTAGCCACATTTGATCAAAAGCCTCATGATACAGCGCATCATTGACGAATGCATATCGTAATGCACTCTTCCAAATTTGTGCGGCTTGAGATTTATCTATTCGGAGTGTGTTTTCTTTGAAGTAGTAAATGAGCAATTGCCTCTAATCATCTTCTAGTTCAATATCTAAGCAATATAACCAGGATTCCGAAGCTTGAATAGCTTTGTGTCTCTTAGCTATATGATATCCTTCAAGATAATTTTCCATAGTGATCTCATAGAGAAAATGAAGGTGAACTGGGGTTTCATCTTAATAGATGAAATCTGGAATTCCTTTTTCTTCGAGAATTGTAAGATTGTCGGCTCCAAGATTTCATAATTGTAGACTCTAATGAATATAGACTTCTCCCCATTGGTGTTTTCCACTTCCTTAGCCAATTTGGCCAAGCAATCTACTTTGGTGTTCTCTCCTCGAGGAATCTAAACTATTTTAATATTTTATACCTTCTTCAGGAGCTTAAAGGTCCGTCCGTGGTAATGAGCCAACTCAACCTTGCAAAGATCATAAATGACCAAGACTTGATTTATCTCAAGTTGAGAGTCACCGTAGATTTAAAGATTTTGAATTTTGAAATTGATTGCTATCTCCAATCCAACTATTAGAGCTTTATACTCAACTTCATTGTTGTTCAAAGGTTCAGTCAAACTGAATGAAAATCTCATTATGCCTCCTTCTGGTGGTGTGAGAACAAGACTGATGCCAGATCGATCTCTTATAATATTTGGAGGTCGAGCAGTTTTAATTGATGGTGCAAAGTATATCCTCTAAAATGGTAGTTTTTCATTCTCCTCTATATGCATGATTTGTTCATCGGGCAGATCATCATTAAGCGGAGAGTCTACTAGGATAGGATGCACGTTGACAAAATCGGCCAATGCTCGCCCTTTTACTGCCTTTTGTGGCAGGTATGTAATATCAAACTGTAGTAATAGTACTACACATCTAACTAGATTACTTATGAATGCTGGTCTTGTCATCAAAAACTTCATCAGATTGATCTTTAAAATCAACGTGATTTTGTGAGACAACATATAGTGGTGAAGCTTCTGAACTACAAAAATCAATGCTAGGCATTGTTTCACAGTAGGAGACAAACAATTTTCTGCTCTAATCAATCTTTGACTGATATAGTAAATTGCATTTTATTTGCCTACTTTACTATTATGGGCAAATAATGCTCTGAGGGACTCTTCTAGTGCTGTCGTGTACAGTATAAGAGGCTTCCTCAGAATTGGCGATGCGAGAATGAGCGAATTTAATAAGTATCTTTTGATACATTCAAATACTTCCTGGCACCCTTTATTCCACTTGAAATAAACATTTTTCTTCATTAACTTCAAAAATGGCTGGCACCTACCTGACAGATTCGATATGAATCTCCGAATGAAAGCCAGTTGTCCTTGCAGCAAGCGAAGCTGTCAAAGGTTCACTAGTGGTGGCATCTTTGTGACTTCATTAATTTTATTAGGGTCAATCTCAATTCCTCAATGATGAACCACATATTCTAAGAATTTGCTGGAGGAGACCCTAAAGGCGCACTTGAGAGGATTCATCTTCAGATCATATTTCATGACCCTTTCAAATATAATCCTTAAGTCATTTAGGTGATCTCTGCGATCCATGCTTTTGACAATAATATCGTCCATGTAATACTCGACCTTGTAGTG
Source organism: Dendrobium catenatum (assembly GCF_001605985.2). Lineage (NCBI taxonomy): Eukaryota > Viridiplantae > Streptophyta > Magnoliopsida > Asparagales > Orchidaceae > Dendrobium > Dendrobium catenatum. The sequence continues at coordinate 732,923 of NW_021319216.1, forward strand.
TATTAGCTCATCAAAGATATATGTCATTGCCTGTTAGTAGGTAGCTCTAGCATTCTTCAGGCCAAAGGGTATGACAGTATAATAAAAAATGTTGATATGCATTTTGAATAATGTATACTTTTCATCCTCAGGTGCCATATTGATTTGATTGTGTCCCAATGATTCATCCATAAATTATAATATATTATAGTTGGACGTGTTGTCAATTATAAGTTTTAATATCGGTAGCAAAAAATCATATCTCAGGCACACCTTGTTGAGGTCCTGAAAATCAATACAGATGCGAATTTGACCGTTCTTCTTCTTCACTGGGATGATATTTGAGATCAGATCAGTATATTTTTCTTCTAGGATAAAGCCCACCTCTATAAGCTTCTTTATTTCAGCAATCATATATTATTCAATCTCTAATCTCATTCTTCTTGGAGCTTGCTTGCTTGACGGGTGATACATCTGATTTGATGGCTAATCTATAATCTGATACATCAGGGGATAAGTCGGATATCTAAGCATATGTCCAAGCAAAGCAGTCACTGAATTTATAGAGTTCTTTTGTTTCTTTCACTTGCTCTGCTGGTAGAAGGGAGCTAATGAAGGTTGGGCGAGGATCCTCCTCATTTCATAAGTTGACTTCTTTTAGCTCATCCATAGTGGCTGTCTGTCCACTATCTTCCGTTCTTCTAGTGCATGTTTGGCTTATATGGGTTGATCATCATAAGCATCTACTTCATACATCTCCTCATCATAAAGGTCATCAGATTCAATTTCTCTGCATATGATGGCTCGACAAGTATCTTTCCAAAGAAATTTTTTGCTTGATGAATCCAATATCTTTATATGCAACTATATTCTTTTATCGTAATAGATGCAAATTCCTTCCATACCAAAGGCCTAAGCTTGTATGAAGTTGTCATTTGATTGTAGGAATACTGATTTGGTTTCATAGCATTCTCTGAATACCTTTGGTATTAAACCTAGGTATCCTTATAGGCAGCAACTCTTAAAAATCAATGAGCATACAACACAAGTAATTATTAGTTTCTTCGAGTATTCCTGTAGAATATAGAACATTTCCTAGCACAGTCCCATTTTTAAGTGGAGGCAGATAAAGAGTGTTTAGTTCTTCAACCTTATGCACCTCGCATGGATTGATTTCTTTAAAGTGTTGTAAGGAGATATGCGTGATTATGAGTATGCTATCTGATATTAATAGGCTACTTATTCTTTTGGAGAATACTTCCTATATCGTATTCATGTAGATAGTGTCATAATAATAATCATCATTTAAAAATTCAAACTCCCTACTCTAATCATCCGTTGACTGGCATACTCTTCAGGATTTTGTAGGGGTGACATCATTTTCATCAGTGTCACCTCCTAGATGAGGTACATATTTTTTATCTTTGGGAATGGTTGATGCTTTGGGAGGAGATGTCTTTGCCTTCTTTCTCTCCACCTATTTTTTCTCACCCGTTTAGGTTACTTCGCAGATTTTGAGTTTGATGCTTTAGCCTCGAGGGAACTCAAAGGCTTTTGCTTTTATGGTATGAAGTACCATGCATATTCATAAACTATTGCTTCAAGGACTGTAAAGGGTTGGATGTTGCTAGAGATCCCAAATTCTTCTCCAGCTCTGAGATACTTCATACATTGGTGTAATATTGACGAGACAATACAATATTCATGCAACTAAGGGTGATATAGTAGCGCCTTGAATGAAGTGTCTGCATCAATTACATGGAACTTGGATTATGTATGAAGTTCTTCAAATATAAGAGGTAGCATGAATGATCCAAGGTTCTTATGCCCTTTTTCATTGAAACCATATACCATCAGCCTATCTGGCCTAAGGTGTTCAACATTAAGGTAGAGGGATCTCAATGCTTTCAAGCTTATTAGATTTATGAAAGATCTGAGATCAATCAGGATTCGACTGATGATCATCTTATCGCTCATCGTAGTAACATACAGAGGAGTATTATGGTCTGTAGTTCCAAGTAATGGATCATCTTCTGAGAAGGTAATGAATGGCTCATTACGAGCTTGTAGAACCTCAATCAAATTATATTCAACAAAATATGCATCGTATCTTTCGGGATCTTTGAGAGCCTAAATCAAAGTCTCTCGAAGTTCTTTAGACATTAATAAGGCATCATATATGCTGAGTTATGTAGGTATTTTTCTCAGATGGGATAAGATATTATAATCTATCTCGTTGCATGGAATGTTCTTTTTCTTAGGATCTTCAGGGACAATGTCATCGTTTATGATAATCTCTTTATCCTTGTCTTTGTTGGAGATCCCTTTCTTCGATGGAGATGGAAATATGTTGTTGCTTCTTAATTGAATTTGGACGATCTCCTATACTTCAAACTCATTTAACAGCACATTTTCTTAAGAGTTAGCCATTATTACGTCTAGGGATTCATATATTGATTTAGAGTCACCACCCAGGTTTAGATGTCCCATCTATGATGTTATGTAGTGGTCCAACCACCCATCTTCCTTTGGAAAATACAAGTCCTCTTCTGAGCTATAATCTATTGAAGTCACCATTAGATAGGATTCAGAAGCGACTTCCACAGCATATCTTTCTTTCATAAGTGCATTTGGCGCCACTGAGATGAGCCAACATACTTCTATTGGATTAGAATTCTCATTAATTTCTTTGTCTTCATCTATTTTAAGATCTAACATAAAATCATCGAGCTTGAAAGGTCGCCTCACAGTTTGATAATATTCAACCAAATTGTCGATAGCTCTCTATGTTACAGTATTTTCTCCTTGAGCTTCTTCAACTTGATCTTCTTCTTGGAGGGCTTCACCTTCCTAGATTTTGATGTGCTAGCTTGGTTGGAGAATTATTTGAAAGTAGAGGTTCGTGTCATAGGCAGAGCTTTCAAATTTTGCACTAACTACGTAGGAGATTACCACTTCACCTCTTGAACTCCTTCGAGTTGTTTCAACATTTTTACAGTTTTCCTAGAGACCGCAGTCTCCGACTATTCTTTTTGAATCGGCCCCTTTTGTATTTTTCTTTTCTCAATCAAGGGTACGGAGAAAGTTGTAACTACCTGAGTTGACTCCTTTTTTGGGTGAGATAACACATTATCAGACATGAGATTTCCTCTTTTTGATATTTTCTTTCAATCCAATACTTGAAGAAGTAGTAATCTTTAATAGGATGGTTGAGTACCTGATGGTATGGCTAGTAATTTGTGTCACCAGCATATTTTGACACCTCAGGTCTCTTGCACTCTAGCAGTTCCAAGCCCGATTTTACTACGTGTCAAAATAACTTTGTGACGCTCTCTCTTAAATTAATATTCTTTATTCATTTTATATTTGAGGTATTGGAATGTTCTATCACCAGTTTTAATTGCTTACCTCAGGCGTTCTCCTCCACCTTGATAAGTTCATATCAGCTTCGGCTGGGGATTAGGGTTATAGGATTACTTGGGCTTTTCTTCATACTACATTGGCTTCTTACCTTTGTCTACATTATAAACCACCTATTTTACTTTATATATTTGGGAAAAAAATATTGAGTCAACCTCACCTCTTCTAATACCTATGGCTTTATCTTTCTTGGGCTTATCAGAATGACTCTCTGATCTTGATAAGTTTAGCTTCTCAAACTTGACCGCCCAATCCAACAAATCTTGAAATGTTGTAATTGTAGCCATGCATAGGAAGGGTTACATCTTATTATCAATGTTGCCCGTTAACAACTACAAGGCATGCCCTTCTTCAAGTTGTTGTTCGAATTTCATACTTAGGTTACGAGAGCGAGTGATGTATTTTGTCACTGACTCTTCCCTTTTTTTCTTATCTAGAGCGAGGTCAGCGATCGTTATCTTCTTAGTTGCACTGGCAAATCTCTTTACAAACACATCTTATAATTCTGTAATGGTCTTCATAGAATTGTTTGGTAGTTCAGCGTACTATTCGAAAGTAGTTATTGTTAAACTGCTAATTAATTGTCAAAAGAGTAAAGCGTTGTTGCCTCCTGTATTCTCGTAGGTGGCTTAAACTATGCTAGATATTGTCTGGGATTGTTATTGTCATTGAAAGTGTTGAACTTTAGCACAGAATACCCTTTAAGATATAACACTTGATCATATTCTGTAGGGTACGGACGACTCTTGCCCCCTAATTTCTCTGCCTGGTCAATGTCTATGATGGCCTTGATTTTCTCGGTGATAATTCCATCTAACTGTATTGTAGTCATAGGCTCAGAAGTACTTGCTATGTTTAATGGAGTGGGTTGGTGGGTAATGTTATTGACTTCATTACTGCTTTTAGGAGTGCCCTATACCCTTGAGACTTGTGGCATTCAAAAGTTTGGAGGATCAGTAGGAGTATTGGGTGCGGGACTGACGATAGCATTTCTTTGCATCATTTACATCATCATCATCATTTGAGCCATCATCTCAATCGTTTTCTCATTCAATTAAGAGATTTCTCTGTCATTTTCCTTCATTTGTCATCTCATCTATCACCGCATATCGGCAAGAATGGTGTTCTCATCATCAAAAGGATTTTCCTCCACTTCCTCTTCTCCATGAGAATTACCACTTTTGTTAGTGGTGGACCCATCTCTACGGCAACACCGGTATACCTATCTAGGTGGCGGTTGCCAACGATTGTCATCTTCATTGTCATCATAATCGACACCATCATCGATGTCTATACGTGTCACCATATAGACCACTTCCATATCCACGGTATTATTTATTTCATTCATTTGTTCTTCTAAGTATTATTCAATATTTTCTTCCATGTCTTCTTCTATATTTTTTCCTATAATCTCTTCTTTTTTCATGTCTTCTTCTTCTTCCTCTTATAATACTCGGATCTCTAAGTAGCGATGCCACTGGATTTATAGTTCCTTATTTGGCAAGAAAACTTCTTTGACCTATACGCTGCGGTCAAAATTAGCTAACTCTTTGGGTGGACTTAGTGAGTGACAGGATACCTTAAAAGATTCTTGAGGGTGTCAACCATCGGAATGAGCGCCATCATGGGCCTTCCTTGGGACCCATTTTTGATGTTGTTTATTGTTGGGGGAGGTTCTCCATGAAGCATCACCGGATATCACACCCATATTAGTTCTTCTTTCTCATTCTCTATAAAGCTTTGGCCTCCATATTTCTTTTCTTTTCTACAGGGATCTTTTGGCGGCATATCTCTGAACTCGAAGTTCAAGTGTCACGCCTCGATGCTCACCATACGGGACATATCTTCTTTCTTTTATCTCCACCCAATAGATTAGCATTCTCTTGGTGGAGTTCTCTTTCTCTCAACCATCAAAGGCCATTGTTATCTTCTTTTCTTTAGTCCTTTCTCTTTCACAGTCTTTAAGACCCTGTAAACCTAGGCCGAGAGAGTTTCGGGCTTCTTCTTCTTTTGAGGAGCTAGGACCCCAGGTCATTGATCACAAAATGACTTCCTAAGCTCACTAGTGGAGCTATTACTCTTCAACCATTTTAGACCCGCAAACTCATTATGGGTGGGAATGGTTGCCTCAAGTACCTGGGCCAACAGGTTAGAGGGATGAGTTAAGAATTATTGCTGAGCTCGAAGTTTAATATTTTTCTTTCTCTTCTGTCTTCTTGTAAGCCTTTCTTCATATAAGGAGGCCTCAGCATCATTTTTTCGGGTGTAAGTAACCTAGTTGACAGCATTGTGGTGTTAGTGGCCACCACAGAAATTCTCCCACCAGTCAATTCTTTCGGTGATTGGGTTTTCAGGCTATGACAGCCTCTCGAATATAGAAACCCTCTTACGAGTATTTTCAATAGTGGGCCTTGGCACTAGTGGATGTACACAATGTGTGGCACCTTGGGCCTCCTAGTAGGCCTTTCAGAGTTTTTGGCACCTACCGGAATAGTGGCAGTCATTCCAGCTATTGCAGGGAAGTTGAGAATATCAAATTGGATGGTAGCTCCAACCTTCTAAGTCTTGATGGTAATGTTTTCCAGTTGGATCCTGGCACCTTATCCTAGTTGGATAGTCGTCGAAGTATTCTTTAGATACATATGCATGAATGAAAGGTAAATGTTAGTAATCAGAGACTAAAACATCACCATACACTTTCAAAATGCAGATACTTATACAGAATAAGAAATAAAAAAAAATATTAACATGCAATTAAAATAATATAAATTCTAAAATCCTGCTAAATGTCATATGAATTGGTTGAATGATCATTTTAGAATATTCAGGACTTTGATTCGTTAAATGATCATTTTAAAAGATTCAAAATCCTTAATATGGATTGAAATAACTGCTACTATAACACTGAGATAATTAGCCAAAGATGAAAAAGAGAAACCAATCCCCAACGGAGTAGCCCAAATATGTGGTCTCCAAATATTTGACCACGTCCTCCACGTGCTTGCTGCTTTTTTGTTTCAAGGGGGTTTTAATAGAATTAAGTTTCGGGGTAAATTTTAGAAGGCATATAAGTTTATAGATAAGACACCACTTAGAGATTTCGGCCTCATTTTGTGAGGACTTTATGATATGAGTTCTGGTTTCCTATAGGCGCAAGCCACTACAGTTAATTACCCCTCTCAGTCATGAGAGAGAACTTTTGATTAAGGCTAGTCATTAATCAGGTACGTGTAGAGTACATGTTAACTGGCATATAGCAGCAACATAGATATTTGGAATAATTGGAGAATTGGAGAATTTGGAGAATAGGAAGATTTGAAGATTTGATATTTAAAATTAGAAATTACATCAACCTGCACTTAAAGTGGATGGTGGGGAATGAATGATAAACTTGATCAAGATTCCATGGTTCCATCATCTCGGGTCATCATGTTCCTGGTCTACTTAGTAAGAGGATGTAGTCGACCTAACCTGACAAAAGGATCCTTGTCGGTAGCCATGGGTTGCTTCGTCCAAGGGTATCTTATAGACCTGGAGTGGGTATTTGCTTAAAGGGATAAATTTGAATCCACCTTAGCTAATAGAGGGCTTTATGCCCTATCGATCTTATCCTATTGATTCATGTCACAAGGATTTGATGCCAATAAGGAACATATTGACTTAGGCCATAACCGGTATTTCGTGATGCCATTTGGTAGCAAAAAAACTCGGTTTGAAGGCCCCAGATCATAACCGTTTATCCTATAGTGCCATTTGACGGCAAAACCATCGGTTAGAGGACATCTACCATATCTTTACTAGTATGAGATTGTTTGAGAATGGATCCTAATGAAAATAGCCTATGTGAGCTGAAATAAATTTTAATTTTTCCACCTCGACAAACTGTTACGGAATGTTTATGGATTTTACATTAAGTATTTGATGAGTTGAATTTTGATTTTAAATATTCTGGATTTGGATTTTCTTTTATGTGGTATTTGAAATATTTGAAATTAATCCCTCCAAATTAGATAAGTATTCAACACACCATCATTGGGGTATTTTGGGTCATTTCTATTTATTCATTGAACTCTGTCGACCCTATCAACATGCCGATAGGGGATCAAGTTTCATATGCTTTGTGCCTTTATTAGTGAATTCATATTGTTATAGGCCTTGAAGGACTAATATAATTGTATTAAAATAAATATATTGGTTGTCACAATTGTATATTTGTTTGATGCTTCGAAGCCTATCAACTCCTATTGATTCATAAAGAAGGATTATGTTCGAACTTGAATTCACTTATTAACTCGTGAAGCATCCCTAGATGTCACTTATGTACCCATAACAAGCTCGTCATGGCTCATGCGGGTATTATGATTGCATTTACCCATTGTGTACCTATGTGTATATAAACTATGGTGTCAAGAAGAGGTATTTTGAAATTTTTATAAATGCCTTCTGTCCGCTTGCAAGGACGTTGCAGATCCGGTGGCATTTTGTATTAGCTTCTTATTAGAATTATTAGCTACTTTATACAGGTAAATTGTTGTGCACTACCTGTAAGATTACACAGGTAGATTATAGTGCACTAACTAATATCCCGCTTTTGTCCATGGATGCTGACAACAATTAGATGTCTTTTGCTTTTGCTCGTAGATGGAACTGTGCATACATGAAATACTTCCTACGACGGCTCATAAGAATTTGGATTTATCATAACCTTTCAATATTTATCTGGTTGTACAGATATTTGCTTCTTTGAAAATAATAATTTGATATGGGTTTTCTCTTCATGGGGTTTGTTCATACTGTCTAGAAGAGCTATATGAAGCTTCCATTCCCAAAGTAATTATTGCAATTCTTAGGAAGGTTGGAATAGCAAGAATATCTTTCATTTGTAATTGTGAGTTTAAACCATCACACATTTTCTAAATGTTGATCATTAATACTAGTTAGTACAATATATTATGTGTTGAGCTTCATTTGAATACATCTGAACATATCACATCATTATTTCCATTGCATATCAAACCTTCCTGGATTCAATTGACATTGAATTCTTCTATTTGTAAGAAATTGATACGTCTCTTCTTGGGGTCAAATCATTATCGGCCATAACCAGATGGTACTAATCGTATGCGAGTTGTATCATCACCTAGGATATCATTTTAAAATCCTCGGCGCATAAGCAGAACAAGCTGAGGATTCTTAGTTCTTTGAGTAGCTCTGTGAATACATCGATTATACTCTTCTCATTTCCTTTTTAGGTTAAGCACAATGTAATATAGCTTTGACGTCAATGGAAATTTTGAAAGCTTCTCAACTAATCCTTTAGCAATGAGTCCTAATTTGGCACAATGAAGATTATAATTCTATGTATTGCAAAGACATGATTGTTAAGGAGCCGCCAATGCCCGCAACTTTCTAGTTTCTCTAATGTTAGTATTATTTTCTTCTTGTAGCGGTAGACAAGTGAAATTACCATGATATTACTACTAATGAGATGGGCAATTATCATTGGCTCTTGTACAGTTCAATGTAAACATATGCTCGTACTCGTTGCAATTATCCCAAGTAACATGATTGTATGAACTTTTACTGTCACTTTCGAGTGAAGGTATTCGTAAGCTTTTCATTTAACACAAATTTTGCATACACTTCCTTTGCTCATTATTTCATTTTGAGCATAATATCAAATTCCTTCATGCTTGATTCCAACTTCATGTTGTCATGAGATTGGTTCTATATAGTTTGTTCATTCAAGTTCAAATCTCTTATAATTCATTTGAATTCCTTGAGCCATAGTTTGACTTTAATTCTTATGGATCATTCAATTCAAATTAAGCAAGTTCATTATCAAAACCCATTTGATATTGTGTGGTTCAAGTTCAATGTCTAAGCATGGTCCCGTTCAATTGAATTTGAGTCCAAATTGTCCATGTCATATCAAGTTTAAGTTTAAGTTCAAGTGCTTTTAGTTCAAATCCTTGTCCAAGCTTGAGTCCAAGCCTTGTTGTCCAAATCAAGTCATTGTTTGAGTTCAAGTAGCAAGCTCATGTTTTATGACCACAAGTTTGAGTTCAATTCTAGTTCACCTTGTTTAATGTTCAAATTAAGTTTTATTATTGCTCATTCTAGTTGTATTCAAATTTGAGTTAAGTTCATTTGAGGTTCATATCAATCCAAATCCAAGCTTACAGGTCTCCCATTGTCCTTTTCAGTTAAAACAAATCCAAGTACAGCGTCGTGTTCACCCGAAATTTTATCAATCTCCAGGTGTCTCCCCCATTTAGGGGAAACTACGAGAAACTTGGCCTACCCACCACGCGCAATAAATGTGCATATGGTAGGTGACCTTAGACACTGGGGCCATGATCTTCATTCCTAGTACGCCCAATAAAGATGTGTATGGGCTCTTCGAGGGTACTTGTTTAAAAAGACAATTTGCTTTCTTCCCGCTCGAGGGTACTTATAAGTGACCCTGCCTTATCATAGGTGCTGCACTGGGGTCCCATCCCACCACGCACAATAAAGGCGTGTATAGACGATTTTTTGGTGCACCACGAACACCGAAATGGGGCTTTAAGGTGAATACCCGCCTCGTCGTAGGCATCACATCGAGGTCCCATCCCACCACGTGAAATAGAGAAGTGTTTAGACGATTTTTTGGTACGCTGCGAACTTCAAAGGCGAGGATCTAAGATTCAGAGAATTCATGCCTTTGCGAGCTTCGGTGGTGTTGGCTCGTGGATTGAGGCAAGAGGAATTAATTAAAATAATTAATTATATTTTATTCTCATTAATTATAACTAATTAATATTAATTAATCTTAAACAAATTAATTAAGTATAATTCATTGTAATTAGTTAAAAAAATAATTAATTAAGATTAACTTTAATTAAAATTAATTAATTTAATTTAATTAAAATTAACTATAATTATTATATATAACTATAATTAAAATTAATATTAATTAAAATTACTTAAAACCTCCTCTCTCTCCCCACTTTCTATAGGTCGGTGGCTTTACTGGATTTGGCCGAAGTAGCGCATGCAAGAGAGAAAATTACCTTCACTCCCGTTCTTGCTTCCAATCAAAATGTCGGAACTTCCGAATCGAACAGGGAGGGAACGTTGTCGATGGAGTGAAGTTGTCCTTTAGGTAGGTCGTCTCTCCCCTTCTCTCTCTCTCTGGACCGAAGGAAGCAAGGAAATCGAGATGGAGGGAGCCCTCGTGTGGGTAGCGAATGAGAGAGAGGTAGAGAACGGGGAAGCGACGGCTTCACTTGGTCGGCTTTTAAAGACTTAGAAGAGAAGCAATCGAGGCCGGTTCTGCGCACAAATCACGGGATGCGACTTAAACGCGCCTAATCGGCTCGATTTCAGCAAGATTCGCAGAACCGACGGACAATGTAAGATTTTGAGTTTTTTTTTTTTACTATTTTTTGTTTGCACTAATGGATCAAATTTCAGTATTAGTGTTGTAGATTTGAACAAATACCCTAATTCATGGTGTTAATAAAAATATATATGGTAAGGGATGTGGCAAAAGAAAAATCTTTAAAAGTAAAATTCGTTTCTTAAACCAAATAACATATTATACCAGTTTGGTTGGGAAGACATCAGATGAAATAACTAAGCAAGCACAGATAATTCCAATCATTAAAATTCGCATCAACATAATTGTTGAATTTGGCACATCTACTAATTTTCTTAACTTGACTTAAAAAGGCCATATGATGAAGTTCTTGAAAGAATAGCGCATCAGAATGATAAATTATATAAACTCTTGAAGTGCAAAATTAAAATGAAGATTAAGTTAGGTTCTGCACATCAAAAAGGCTTCCTTTGAGGAATCCGTTGCTTTCTTTAATTTTCTATGGAAATTATATTTAGGGAAGCAATTAAGATGAAGCTCTACCAAATTAAAAACTTCCTGGATGTCATACATAAATACTAATATTAAGCAGCAAGCAAACTTCAAATAGTAATTCGAGCTCTTTCCTTAAAGTTTCGACCACAGCTTTGTCTGCAGCAGGCAAAGGTTAGAGCCATTGCTTCCCTGGTTTTAGTCTGCAATGTACACAAAAATACAATACTAAAGCATGCAATTCTGCTAATACCATATAATCTATAAAAAAGAAAAAATATAAAATATAATTCATATAATATTAGGTTTAATGGTCTTTTTTATTTGTAGCCTTTATTTTATAATTCTTAAACACTATGAATAAAAAGAATACATGAGCTAGAATAAAATTAAAAAGAAAATTAAGTGTATAAAAAAAGAGGAGCTGACCAGAAAGAATACAACTTCTGGATAATGACATACAGGACATTCGACACCCCATGCGCGGGGAAGTGTTCGATTTGCATAAGCATCTTGCAGGACCTGAGGCTGCTCGTACATAGAAAGGTGTATTGTCTCCTGCAATATATCAACTTATTTTATAGTAATTGACCACAAAAATTTGAGTATGCTTGCCAATCACATTCCTTATGACATTTTTGCAACAAAAGGCTTAAAAGTTTTTATATTTTATTTGAAACATCTTAAATGCACTTTTTCATTAACAAAAATACAATTTAGTTTATTTCCTAAATTTTTAGAAGTTATTGACAAGATCTTCCATTTGAACTGCATTTATTTTATATTTGTTCTATAAAACTTATTATCGCTGATTTCACAAATATGTTTGTTGACCAGTTTTTCTCCCAGACCTAGGTCAGAGAGTTAACCTGGTCAAATTTGACCAGGCTAGACCACAGGACCCATCCCAGTGGGTTCAGGGAGTCAAGCCAAGTCTGTTGAGCCTAGACCCAGGTCCTGTGTCAACCTGGTTGACCAGGTCAACAAGCGTTGACCCAAATTAACCCTGATTCCCTGCTACTTGATTTTAAATCAAATTTAGAGCTCCTCGAGCTCAATTCTCCCATCCACTGGACTCAGAGGGTCAGACCAACTTTGTTGAGCTCAGACCTGAGTCCTGGGTTAACCTGGTTCACCAGGTCAAACCAGGTTGACCCAATTGACTCTAATGGGTCTATTGAGGTCCAAATCAATTTTAAATCAAATATAATTCCCCTTGGACTCAATTCTTCCACTCCTTTGATCCATTTGATTAGGATGACCAAGTCAATCTTTGACTTGGTCAATCCAAGTCTTAATGGGTCATTTTGACCCATTTAGACCCTCTTGAGTCCAAATCAAATTCAAACCAATTCAAGACCATCCTTAGCTCAAACCCCTATCATCCTCTGACCTAATGGGCTAAGTTGACCAAGTCAAGCCTTGACTTAGTCAACCTAGGTCTCATGAGGTCAATTTGAACTATTTAAGGCAAATTCAAACCCATTTAATGCACTTCAATTCCTCCTCAATGGGTTTGAATTCTAACCATGGCCAAATTACACTGATTTCCCTCCCAATTGACCAAGAATTTGACCTGGGCCGTTGGTTTCAACTCTAGACATATAAATATGTGTTTTGAGGGTTTAATTAAGGATCTTTTCTTGCTCTTTCTCTCTATAGACCTCCTTAGGCTCTAAGATTTCGTGAGAGCATCCCTACTACCTCCCTCTACCTTTTCCAATCAAATACCAATGTCCAAAGCTTGCCGGCGGCGATCTTCTGGCAAGAGGAAGCTTAGATCTGTCCAAGGACCGATCCAACCAATTTGTAGCCCATTTGATCGAGGATTCAAGAGGGAAAATATACGAGGATAATCTACAAGCTCAATCGTATTAAGATCTTGGAGATCCCACGGTGAAAACTCTTTGAAACCCTTAGAATAGTCCACAACACTTTGCGTTAAATAGCTTTTTAAAAAGCTGTTTTAAAACCAAACGAAGGCCTCCCATGATTTTTGTTCACTTTTATAACTTGTGTTTAAAATTTTTTTGAATTTAATTTTGTGGATTGAGAGAACGAGTTGAATTATCCTTTAGGGTTTTGGTCTGCCGTGCGATCATGCTATCGGTGATCCGGACCATTGATCCGTCGATCAACAGTCAGGATCTGGCTTTACAGCGCGTCCATCCGATCGCAGAAGTCTTATGTCTAATCAAGTCCCCGTGCGGCTCCATCTTTGTCGTTGATTTCATATGGAGCCGATCTAATGGCTTAGATCCCGCGCTGAAATGGTTAAGTCGCGCGGGATCATTACTCTGTTGCCGACAATCATTAGCAATGATTGCGCGGCGCGCGGCGCAATCATTGCTAATGATTGCCCCGCGGTTATGGGAGCAAACCAGTGAGTGCCATGTGTCCGGCCACCGTTATTTTAATTAAAATACGTTTTAAATACATTTCAATGCTTTTAAAAAAAATTGAAACTTAAAAAAAATAATAGAAAATTCTTTTGTATTTAAAAATTACGTATAATATATCAAATTGTTCTTATTTGAATTCTCTACAATTTAAAATTATTTTAACTTAAAAATATTTAATATATCTTATATTATTTAAAAAATAGTAAAATGAATATTTTATTATTATTATTATTATTATTATTATTATTATTATTATTATTATTATTATTATTATTATTATATCCATTATTATTATTATTATTATTATTATTATTATTATTATTATTATTATTATTATTATTATTATTATTATTATTATTATTATTATTATTATTATTATTATTATTATTATTATTATTATTATTATTATTATTATTATTATTATTATTATTATTATTATTATTATTATTATTATTATTATTATTATTATTATTATTATTATTATTATTATTATTATTATTATTATTATTATTATTATTATTATTATTATTATTATTATTATTATTATTATTATTATTATTATTATTATTATTATTATTATTATTATTATTATTATTATTATTATTATTATTATTATTATTATTATTATTATTATTATTATTATTATTATTATTATTATTATTATTATTATTATTATTATTATTATTATTATTATTATTATTATTATTATATATATATATATATATATAATGAATTAATTTATTTTTATTTACACTATTTTCTAAAATCTATATATTTATAATTATTTTAAATTACTTTAAAATTACTTATATTTTAAATCCTAATTTTGGGAGATCCACTATTTGTGAAATTTTAAACATAGAATGTGCATGTGAATAGCAATCATGAGGGAGTGGATTAGTGAATGGTTGACTCCTAATCATTCACTAATTATTTTGTTAAGTGCATTTACTTTTCTTTTATTGTATTTTGCAAGTGTAGGATGCACGGGCACTTAGTTTAGTCTCTCCTAGATCTAAGAAAATTGTTTATTTACTACTTTTGTGTTTTCCATGAATTTTTACCTTGAGGGTTAGTTCAAAACTCCATTTAAACCCACTCAACGTTGCGACATCCTAAATACAATAAATAAGGACCCGTCTAGCAAACTTAGAAAAATTCTAGGGACTAAGATAGATTACTGATTGATATGAAAATTTCAATATTTAAACTTAGTGATATCTTGAATATCCTAGAATTTTTTAGGAATTTTTAGAACTCTTTTAACCCCTTAATTAACAAACCCTAATTTACCCGTTAAATTGGGCCCTATACCTTCTAAAAGTTTTAATAAATCCATTTTAACTCAAAAAATTATCCATAATAGCTTGAATTATTCATAATTCAATGCTTAACCTCTGATAAATAAGACACCTTAGGTTGACCTCAATCTGACCCTTAATTTCAACTTTAATCAAAATGACCATTTTGCCCCTATTAGATAATTAAAAATTATTAAAACTTTCAAATTTTCCCCAAACATTTGGGAACACCTTCATAGGTCATTCCTGACCTTTGGGGGTGATTCCAATTAGTTTGGAGCAGATTTGGATCAAAACCATAAAATCACCCATAATTAGGCAGTTTTAATAATTCTCATAATTGCCCAAAACTTGGAAAATTCATAACTTTGCATAAGAAACTCCAAATCCATCAAACTCAAATCCTAACTATTAGATAATTATCAATAGCCTAAGCATTAAAAATGGATAAACAAACTAAATTGTCTAAAATGGACCCTAATTCTTTTTTTTTGAAGAAATTGCAAGAGTTGCAATAAATTCATTACCAATTACTTACAAGAAGATTCCTCCTTTAATAAATCTAAAATCGAAGGAGGAACATTATTCGTAGAGAAATCATCCCAAAAGAAGGATGAACAATGGGCATAGTTAGCACAAAGATGAGCTAACTTATTACAATTTCTTTTAGCCAAAGAAAAAATAAAATGTTTAAAATTCATAAGAAAATCTAAATCCTTAGGCTTTAGAAATTCTTCATCAATCAAAGGATTTTTTAAGGCATTTTGAAAAACCTTAATAACATTAGAGTTGTCTCCCTCAATGATTAAACCTTCAACTTCAAGCATCCAATCCTGAATATAATTCCTGATAACAAGGATAGCTAATAACTCCATTTGTGCACTATCCCAATGTTTATATTGAATCCCAAAAGCAGCTATTCCTCGGCCTTTGTAATCTTTGAAAATTCCTCCAATACCTGTACTATTGTTTTTAAGAACTGAGGCATCTACATTTATCTTGATCCAACCCGGGGGAGGAGGATGCCAAGAAGATTTGGACAGCTTGAACAGCTGATTAGCATCCCAGTTTTCCCGAATTAAGAAGGAATCAAATGAAGACACCGATTAAATAATTGATCTAGAAGCAATAGTAGCACAGCTTTCATCTTTACCTCCATGAACAATTTTTTTTCTGCTATTCCAGCAATAGAAAATTACAGAGCATATAAGATTACCCAAGAACGGATTACAAGAAGCCAAATTATTCAAAATCTGATAGCAGCTCTCTAAGGAATTGAAATCTGGTATATAAAACTGCCATCTAGCCAGCAAATTGAACACCTTTTTGATAAAAACAAATTTAGAAGATATATGTTCTGTATCCTCCATTTCAAGGCAACCTTTAGGACATCCTCCATGATCCGCAAGTCTTCTATATAAGAGATAAGCAAATGTTAGAATACCATTCTTGCTTAATCTCCACCAAAAGAAATCTATTTTTGGTTTCAGTTTTAGAGCCTTTCTCCATTTATAATCTGCATCTATATCAAAGTTTTCAAATTATTTTTCATAAACTGATGTAGCAATCGATTTACCTGATAGCTTTTTAATACATTCCATTTTATCTTCAGTTTGTTCTGGTTGGATGGGAATAGAATTGATCAATTCTATTAAACTTTCTCCAAAGCAAACTTTTAATTTCATCATATCCCATTTCCCGTCTATAATGAAGTTTGAAATTTTGCTGAAATTAGGAGCAATAACAGTAACAAAAGTCGGCCTCTTATCCAAGGTCTTATCTAGAATCCAGCAGTCTTTAAAAGTGTCAATGCAATCTCCATTTGATATTGTCCATCTCATAACAGGTAACAAAAATTCTGTACCATTTAAAATAATTTTCCACGTTGAAGATAGACTGAATCTGTTTTCTTCTTTCCTTAGCACTTTTCCATATTTGGCACTTAACGTTTTATTAAGAAGAGAATCAGGATTGTTGATAAAGTTCAAAGCATGTCTGGATCTCAAAGGTCCCAGCCTTTCTACCAAAGAAAGAATACCAAAACCTCCTATTTTCTTTGGTTTACATAATGCATTCCAAGAAACATAATGCATACCCTTGTTACCATCTTTTTTATTCCAAAGAAAGTCTCTACACATTCTTTCTACTTCATAAAGAATTCCCAAAGGGATCAAAGAATGACTAGAAAGATAAGTAGGAAGAGAAAGAATAGAAGCTTTGATCAAGGAAATTTTACCTGCTAAAGATAAGTGTTTAGATCCCCAAATATTAATTTTAGCTGCTGTTTTCCAAATGATTTTGTAGAAATCAGATTTTACCAATCTCCTAAGAGCAATCTTAACTCCCAAATACTCCATTTCTTTAACCATGTTCATGTTAAGCACTTTGATTAAGCCTTTACATTCTCTTCTCTTCATTGATTTGCTGAATAACACTGCAGATTTTTTGTAGTTGATCTATACCGCTGCAGTTTCAGATCAGAGAGACCTCTCGAAGTAATTTCTTCCTCTTGCAGCTCCAATATTTCAATTTTCAGCTTTTCTTTGACTTCTACCAGATTTTTATGTTTTTCCCTGCTCCAAAAAAATAAAGATCTCAAAGTTCTTTTAAATTTGGAATTAAGAATTTCATTAACAGATCCTCTAGCTTGTTTTCTCCATGAAGCTAACACCACTGAGTGCGAAGCTTTATATGTTAGCCATAAATCTTCAAACGTGAATTCCTTCTTTTTTGAAACTTTGTTAGCCAAAATCTTGATGGATATAGGACAATGATCCGATGCTATCCTGGCAAGGTGCTTCAAGACTGTCGTTTGGAGATGAAATAAAGCCATACTATTTATAAGACATCGGTCCAATCTTTCCAAAATTCTTCCTCCTCCATTTTTATTGTTACACCAAGTGTATTTAGGCCCCATGTATCCAACTTCATGAAGATCTCCTCTAGACATGAATGAAATCATATCTTGAGATCCTAGAGAATGTACAAACTTCCTACCACCTCTTTTATCATTTTGGGAAGTTATACAATTAAAGTCTCCCCCTATAATCCAAGGGTATTTGTCATCATAAAGCCTTTCCAAATCACTCCATAGCTGTCTTCTTTTTATGTATTCCCTGCTTCCATAAACCGTGGCTAGCATCCAAGTTTGTTGATTTTTGAATTTGAGTCTCCCCACAACTACCTGATCATTTGCTTCTACAATTTCAAAAGAAGCCAAATCTTTTCTCCAGCATACCATTAAGCCGCCTGAAAGTCCTGAAGCCGGTTGAAGAAATGAATCCTACATATCACCAATAATTTTTTTTAACTAATTAGGGTCCATAGAAGAAACTTTAGTTTCCATAAGACCCACAATCATAGCATCATTAACTTTTACTATCTCTTTCAAATATCTGGAGGCTACCATCTTCCTAGCCCCCCGACAATTCCAAAAAATGAGGGAGCTCATTTTTTCTTTGAGGTGGACTGCGGTCCACCACAAATATTTTTTGCTTCACCTTTCCTTGTTTTGGAATTCATGGAGTAATTTCCCAAAGATTTCAATTCTTTTTGCAATTTGAATTTTGTTTCTCCATATGAAGACTTGTCTCCCAACTCCTTCCTATCATTTTTGTTTTTAACAGTTGTATCATCTTGCTCCACTTCTTTTCCTTCTTTGCCATTTAAAGAATTCTCTTTAAGTGATTTTTCCATGTCTTCCACATTCTCATTTTGAAGTAAAGAGAATTTATTATTGCTGCTTTTAAGAACATCATGCTCTTTTTCTTTTTCCACTTTATCTGTAGCCAAACCGGATTTCTTCTTCTGCTGTAAGTTGTCTTCAAATAAAGCATGTTTCTTTTCTTCCATCACTAACATATCTTGCATTTCCAATTGCTTCATTGCATTTCCCAGATTCTTGTCTTCAATGTTTTGATAGGGAATACTTGAGTTCGCAGATATTCCATTAGTAATTATCTGAGTTCGCAAGCAACCCATCCCTTTAGAGTTGAAATCCTGCATATGAAAATCAGAACTTTTCTCCATATTTACTCCATCTGTCTTTTGATAGGGAATACTTGAGTTCGCAGGTAGTCCCTTAGGACAAGCCTGAGTTCGCAAGCAACCCTTCCCCATGGAGTTTAAATCCTGCGGCATTTCAGAATTTTTTATCTCTCCATCTTCTATATGTTCCTCAACCACCGTTGGTTTCCTTGGAGAAATTTGTTTAGGCTGCTTTGCTAAATTTGCTTCCCCTTGATACTGAGAGTTCTTATCAGGAACAATTAATTTTTTTGGAAAGCTGATGTAATTTGGGTTGAACCATTTATTGCTTCTAATGGGGATCTTTTTCTTCTTATTACCAACCAATATCCATGGACCATAAGTCGTTTCTTTTGATTATTTATGTTCATTTTCCATAGCTATATTGGATCCTTGATTATCTTCCACATTTTTAAGGACTATTGTCATATGCAAACAATCCTTCTCCTTATGGCCTACCTTCCCGCAATCAAAACAAAAATTTGAAATCTTCTCGTACTCCACTTGTTGAAAGAATCTTCCACATATGCTATCAACCCAAACGCCTAGGGGAAGTGGTTGATCAAGTTGTATTCTCACACATACTCTAGCAAACTCTCTTCTTCCCCAATGGAACATATTACCATCTAGCATGATTGGTTTGCCAATTCGTGATGCAATACATGCTATACTCTTCTCATCCCAACATTGTAATGGAAGATGAGGCATTCTAACCCAAATAGGAGAAGAAAGCCTATTAGTAGAGGAAGAGTTGAATTTGGGAGACCATTTCTCCATCCTTATGATATGTTCATTTATAAACCAAGGACCTCCAGAATGAACACCTTCCATCATTTCTTCAGATGAAAATGAACAAAGAAACCATCCTTTACATAAAGTGGTAAAATGGAATTGGCCGAAATCTTTCCATTGTTTTCTTAGCTCCCATGCTACTATATGGGATGGAACCTCCTTCCCAAACACCTTAATAACCAAAGATTTAGATAATCTTTTGGCATTGGCAACCTCCAATTCCTCCTTGAGTTTTACTGCTTTTCCATCATCAGAAAGTGTAACTTCATCTTCTTTTAAATCCAATTTGATATGAGGTTTTTTCCTCCAGGGATTTAAAGAATCGGAAACATTCAGTTTAGGATATTCAACAGACATCTTATCTCCATCCAATCCGTTTAAATTATCTATCACCAAATGAAAATTGTTGTTAATCGATATATGTGAATCTTTATTTATCACACTGCGATAGAGTCCAGGGATTGCATTCGAATTCACAAATCGATTTACAAAAATCTTCATTCCTGAAGTCGAACCAACATTTTTAGATGGAGTAACAGATGATTGGATACATTTCGGAGTGTCCAACTCAACCAATTCAGCCACAGATTTACCTTTACCCTCTACATGTATTTTTTGTTTAGGAGGTGTTAATGACGGTTCCTTTATAACCAGAGCTCCTTGCCGCTTCATCACTGGGATATTACCATTTCGAATATCTTCCAAAAGCATCTCCTTTTCTCCATTTCCATGAACCAAAGGGGATTTTGCAGAGCACAGTTGCTGCGGGACTGTAGATTCTGCATCTTTTCCCTGTATGATCGAAATACTAACCTTTGACGATCTCATTCCTTCAGATACAGTGCTGCGATCCAACTTGGGATAATCATCGGCGATGTGCCAGAGATCATTCGCCTCCATAGCCTGAAAATCCCGTTGCCGCCAATCCAGAAATTTGAAATTCCGATTCTCCTCCTGAATTAACGGACGTTCTATCTCCAAGTCTAAATGGACCCTAATTCACTAGCATTTAAACTTTAATTAAAATTTCCTTTCCTAACCTACAACAAACTCTAACCTTAGGCAACTTGAACTAACTACCTAGCTTAGGATCTATTCTAATCGCACAAGCCTTACACACACATAGAATTGTTTGCTAGGGACCACTTCTAGATTTAGGCTAGGTTGGTGTTTAATTTTCTGTTATGTGACGGGTTTTTCTAAGATTTTTTTGCATGTTGTGAAAAATTGCTGATGTGTTTACTTACTTTTACTGCACTGTGGATTGATGTGATATGCATTAGTTCTACCCCTTGGTTAGGGATGATATATATTGCTTTACTTGCAGGTGTCCATGCTCATGCAGCATTAAATAAAAAGGGGAGCAAATGTCATAATTTCTAATGATGTCTTGTGCAGGTGCTCCAGAATTTACTCAGCCCCCCCCCTAAATAAATGAGGGATAAAATAAATAATAATAATTGCTACAGGTGCTCCAGAAATTGTTTAGCCCTCATTAATTTAGAGCATGGCCAAGTGTGGCTATGATGAGTTATTTTCTCTATATATAAACCGCTTGGGATTTTTATTAGGATAACCTTACAGGAGAGTCTAGTTTTTTTTTTATTGCTTTCAATTAATGTAATCATTTATAATAATTTGTAAGAGTTGTGAAAGTGATATTTGAGTTGCGATATTCTTATCTAACTTGAATTCCAAAAAAAGAAGACATCCTCAAAGGGGAGAATCTTCTTCTATTTGGAAGATGAAGTTTGGAATGCTTTTAGATATCCAAAGAGAAAAGGTAATACCCCTCTAAAAAGAGATTGTCTCTTCGTTTGAATATTCAAGTTACGGCGACTCTAAGGAGTCCATTGAGGAGAGATCCTATAAGTCCAAGTAGGAGAGATCCAAAGAGTCCAAGGAGAAGAAGTCCAAGAAGACTGAAGACTTAAAGACCCAATATCCCACTCAAAGTCATTTGCGTCAGTCGTAGGCTTAAAAATTCGGGTTGTGGCAGATGTGCCCGACCACATTACTTTTCTATAGACCCTGGGTTATAATTAAGGGCAGTTGGCCTATAAATATTTATTAATTAGTTTGATTATACTGATGTATTTTACTTGTGATTTTGTGCCTCTAGGGTTGCATGCTTTTATTAGTTTATTGGTAATTTGCATGTCGATTTTGTTTTAACCTAGATTTTGTTAGGCTCTTTAAGGAATAAAATCTTTTTCTACTCATAACTAATATTTAAATTTTAAGGTTTAAATAACGTAGAAACCTAATGAACTAGGTAACTACCGGTCGCATGCATATTTTTGCATCTTTCTTTCTCCTTCTATAAGACACTTCCCCGCCTACAGGTAGAGTCTAGATAATCTGGCCTATGAGGCTGAAGTACCAGACCTAGGGAATTCTAGTCTCCTTCTAAAAATTATCTTTATAAAAGTCTATTTTTAAAGTCTAAAGCATACATGATTCAGAATTTCAACTAGCATGTATTGCATTAGAAACTAACTAAATAAAAAATTTTAATTGCACTAGCTCTAGGAGCATTTACCCAACGTAAGTATATGGCCAATTAGAAAACCCTTTAGATGTCGGTCTTAACTTCCAAAAATTATACCACCCAACCATCTTTCATAAAGTAACGTGATAGCATGGCTTTAAAGCAATTAGGTGGTTAGCTGGCTCCCTAATCCAGGCCAGGATAAGTCCAGGTTTTGCACTGCATTAGTTAGGATACAGGTCTTAGTTTTGTTTGTAGAACACTAAACTCAACTTAGATTTAGGATTCGAGGCTACTACACTTGGTCTCGTAGTATGCCTAAATACTATGTAAGTTTCCTATTCTTTAGGGAATATAAATCCTACTTATATGCGTCACATGGATGACGCCACTCCATCTTTCTCTCACGTATGTGTCAAGTGCTTGACTTTCATTTCTCCAGTTTCTTCTTTAGAACTTTAGTCCCTCCGAATGTTGGTATGAACCCTACATGTTGACTAACCACTTGAGCACTTTCTTTCCTTTTGAGTAGGACTTCTTAATCTTCGCCCTTGTGCCAATCCCATTTATAGAAAGGATAATATATGATCTTTAATCGAGAGTTTTCTCAAGCTTCGGGCTGAGATGTAATTAATCATGGGGGATTGCGCCCATAGAAAACTGAATTCCACATCTACTAAACCCCATATGACCTGATGTATCTGGTGGGGGAAACCCGTGACTGTGATCAGACCATGCATATTATTACCTATCAGGGTGCGTAGGCGAGAGCTGCTATCATCCATGGTTAATCATATGTATGGTCCAATCTATCCTTCCATCAACCCGTTTACGAGGAGCGTGGAAGCTCGCGATCATCTCCATCTCTCGATGTGGATGCGATCATATACCCCTCCACAATCCTATAGCCGTAGCTGTACCCTTTTAGAGGTCCACATGTTTCTGGCGACCACAATGGGACTAATTTCTCTCTCCTTCTTTGGATCATATATTATCCTTTCTTGTGTGTACTTTATAATTGATACTCCTTAGATTAGGTCCATCCCACTCTTAGTTAGGGTCTTTCCTTAATTAGGATTTCTTCCTTTTAACTAGGGTTTCTCCCTACTCTACTTCTTTCCATCCTAGTAAGCTATTCTGTCCCTTATCCTCTTTATCCATTCCTTCCTTTCATGATTTTGATTCTAACTAACTTTTCAAATTTCCTTTTTCTTGGCAATAGTACCATGGCTTCTTTTGTTCTTTCTGTTACTTTCAGCTTCAGCTCAGACATATAAGTGACACTCCTTGAGTCCCTGTTATCTAGTCATCTTATTGGAGGAATCACTTTTAGTTCCTTCACTGACTCGGCCTTCGTCACTCTTGGCGGGCTGACCCTAGTTGAGGCTACTACATTCTCTCCTCCCCAAATGAGAGGAAACATAGCCATGTGCCATTTCGGATGTCCTGTTACTTAGCGAACAGCCCGGCACCTATTCGTCTTGTTCCTATTCCTATGCAGCTAGTATGTCCTGTGGTTAGGCGACCAATGCCAAGACCACTTCATGTTCTACCCATTCATCCTATGGTTAGGCAGCCAATGCTTGCCGCACCTGTTGCACAAGTTGCTCCAGCCCCTCAACACCGGCAACCTGCTCTTATTACCCCCTTTGTTCCAGCGGAGGTTCCTCGAGTTCGAGTTCCCCCACAAACTTCAACTAGGAAGAGGGGTGCCCATATTGAGGCTCCTTGTCCCTCTTCTCGTTGGGTTTCTATTTTTACTCGACTTTCTCATGTTGAGATCGCCGGGCAGACCCCAACACTTTATATTGTTCCTGTTCCCCCTACCACTTAGGGAGTGGGTTCAGATGTTCCGTTCTCCTCTACCTCTGGCCTTGGGAGAAGGGTCAGGTTAAATAGGAATAAGAGACTTCGTTTGGTGCATCTAAGGTAGATAGGAAGTAGATGTCAGAGGTGATAGGTCACCAGCAGCTAGTTCAGAGGAGAGTGGCTCCCAGGCAGTAGAGACCACGACAAGTTGTAGTTACGCCTACCCCAGGTGTACTAGTAGCACATGATATAGAGGCAGTCGAGAGAGAACACTTCTCTCCACTGACACATAGTGAGGATAAGGAGGACGTTGCCTGCATTATGGCGGCCCCTCCTATCACCACTACTCTACCCGGGCTAGGGTCCCCAGGGACATTAGTGTTCCAGCCCTCTCTTAGAGGATTTAGAGCATCATATACCTTGCGTATGGTAGAGGGCCTGTTAGTTGAGAGAGGTTACTCCGACAGATTTCTTAAGAGACTTTTCAGTTATAGAGGTAGACTACGAGATATAGGTATAGGTGGCAGAGAGGACAGCCACCTCAGTAGTCAGTTGATACAGCTCCGATTATTAGACCACCGACAGTTTCTCCTGCTGTTGGATGACGCCCAAGTTCCACGAACAGAGAAAGCAGTCAAAGCCTACCCGGCCCTAGATGATTTTAGTTTTGGTAGCCCCTCAACAGTCGGTTACCCGTACAAAGCCCCATTGTAGTAGGTGGGTTTGGAGACGTCGACCAACAGACACCCCTGTCGATATAGTTCAACTAGTTGAGGAAGTACAATTGGCAGATACAGTTCATCCAGCAGATATAGTAGATCAGACGGATGTTGTACTTCCTCCTCAGGTTCAGGGTGACTCTGAAGACTTGTGATGTGGAGGCAGTAGCTCCCCTGAAAGATTACTAGACCGAGTTGAGATAGCTCTGGCTTCTGGCCCCCATAGGATCACTTCCCTGATGAGTCCTTACATAGAGGCACTCCACCGAGCCTTCTCCGAGGAGGACAAACTCGAAGATGAGTCAGATGAGGATGTACCAGTACACTGAGTTTGTGTGGTGACCCGTCGAGGTCACTCAAACGAGTAGAGGGAGCCCGAGGATGACGAGAACGGAGAACCCGAGGTGGGTGGATATTCCAAGTTAGTGGATATGGATGCTTTAGTTTTGCACCTCCAGGAATAGATGGTAGAGATGGCCAGAGCCATGGCAGCGATGACTGCATAGTTGACAGCTTTCGGGGTGATGCCCTAGATGACGGGCGTAGGCACTCCTACTATGTCTAGAGACGAGCTAGTTATTCCACAAGTTTCACTAGACCTCATAGGAGTGGACAGAGTCCAGAGAGTAGTCTCAGCACCACGTACAGTGCCTACTTATACTACTCCAGTCCATAGTCAGCTAGTAAAATTGTTAGCACTATGAACTTTTAATAGTTGATGATTCTATTCCGAGTTATTTTCCTAAGTGGTGAGTGTGTTCCCTCGCTGCTTTGGTTCTTTTTTTCTTACCGCGTGATATGTGGCATCATGCCTTAGGTTCCACTATTACCTTTTTGTGAGCTTTGATTTTCTAGCAGAAAATTAGCTTTTCAGTTCCTTCTCCCACGAATTTTCCCATTGAGACCTGACTCCTAGCTACCAGAGAGGTCCTTTGGAGGTGTTGATATTACTTCTACTTCTTACAGGGTCCCCATCAATTAGTATGGGTTTACCACTGTAGCTTCATTGATGGTTGTTTATACTAAGCTTAGTCCTAGTTTCTATAGGAGAGGTGCCCCCTCGCTACTTCCATTCTTTTTACTCTCTTGAAATGAAACTGCCCCTCTGCATACTCTATTGAGGGTTTACCTCTTCCATCTTTCTTGGGAGATGTCATTCTGATGTCTTCCTCCCTTTTTGTTTAGGGTTAGGGTTCCCTAAGAGGTCTTAACGGCATTTGGATACACATGGTCATGACGATTTGTCCTCTACCATGTGGTTACCAAAATGTTAGCCTAGGATTCCTTAGATAACTCTACCCTTGAAATTCTTCCATATACCATTCCTTTCTTCATCACATCCCTACACAGATTTATGTTAGGACGATGATGAGATGACCTACACCTTCTACCATGCCATTCCGATACCAACAGACAGGTAGTTGGATTTACTTACCTAGTTGAGAGAGCCTAACAGAGCCCCTGCAAGACATTCCTCACCAATCTTTCCTCTTTACATCATTGCAGGCATATGCGTCGGGTGATTGTATTGAGCATTCTTTGTTTCTACTACTTTTGGCATATGCGCCAAGTAGAGACCCTATCGCAGGCACATACACTGGGCATAGATCCCTTTTTTCCTTGTATCCTACTACAGGCACATACACTGGGTAGAAATTAGGTTTTTTGGTTGGCAGTGTCTGACAGAGTCCTTGGGAGGCATTCTTCACTACTCTTTATTCTTCACATCATTGTAGGCATATGCACTGGGTGATTGTATTGAGTACTTCATCTTTAACCTACTGCAGGCATATACGCCGGGTAGGGACTCTAATGTAGGCACATACACTGGGCAGAGGTGACTTTTTCCTTTTGTCCTACTGCAGGTATATGCGCCGGGTGGACATTAGATTTTCTGGTTGAGAGAGCCCGACAGAGTCCCTGGGAGGCATTCCTCACCACTCTTTTCTCTTCATATCATTACAGGCATATGCGCCCGGTGATTATGTTGAGTGCTTTTACTTTATCCTACTGCAGGCATATGCACCGGGTAGGAAGTCAATTGCAGGCACATACACCGGGCATAGGTGACTTTTTTCTTTTGTCATACTGCAGGCATATGCGCTTGGTGGACATCAAGCCTTCTTGTTGAGAGGGCCCGACAGAGTCCCTAGGAGGCATTCCACACCACTATTTCCTCTTTATATCATTGCAGGCATATGCGCTGGGTGATTATGTTGAGTGATTTTACTTTATCGTACTGCAGGCATATGCGTCGGGTTGGAACTCTACTGCAGGCACATGCACCGGCAGAGGTGACTTTTTCCTTTTGTCATACTGCAGGCATATATGCTGGGTGGACATTAAGCCTTCTTGTTGAGAGAACCCAACAGAGTCCCTAGGAGGCATTCCTCACCACTCTTTCCTCTTCATATCATTGCAGGCATATGCGCCGGGTGATTATGTTGAATGATTTTACTTTATCCTACTGCAGGCATATGCGTCAGGTAGGAACTCTACTGCAGGCATATACACTGGGCAGAGGAGACTCTTTCCTCTTCACATCATTGCAGGCATATGCGCTGGGTGATTGTGTTTAGTGTTCCTGCTTTGGATTACTTTTGGCATATGCACCAATTAGGGACCCTACTGTAGGAACTTACACTAAGCAGAGGTGACCTATCTTTCCTTTTGTCCTACTGCAGGCATATGCGATGGGTGGACATTGAATTACCTGATTGAGAGAGCCTAATAGAGCACCTGGAAGGCATTCCTCACCACCTTTTTCCTTGAGTGTCATGTTGTGATCAGGCAGGCACTAGATTTTGTGACTTATTTATTTGTTGTTTTGATTTCGTTAGGCAAATACTGAGTCATCCCAATCCACTCTTCTAAGAGGAGCAGGAGGAGATGGGACCTCCTCACCTTCTATTATGCTGTTTCGATATGGTCAGGCAGATAGTCGATATACTTTTACTACTTTACGCTTGGTTCTCTCTTCAGCTCTACCCTCAGTATAGGGTAAGGAAATGAGAGAAACCCTTCCTACTTTTTCACCCT
This sequence comes from Dendrobium catenatum, assembly GCF_001605985.2. Taxonomy (NCBI): domain Eukaryota; kingdom Viridiplantae; phylum Streptophyta; class Magnoliopsida; order Asparagales; family Orchidaceae; genus Dendrobium; species Dendrobium catenatum. Next base: position 760,756 of record NW_021319216.1, read on the forward strand.
CATGGTGACCATTACTCTCTATTCTCTCTTCAGTTCTACCCTCACTACAGGTAAGGCTAAGAGAGAAGTCCTTTATTTCTTTTCACCCTTGTGATGACCTCTACTTTGGTTCTTTCCTCAGCTCTACCCTTGTTGTAGGGCAAGGCCAGGAGAAGATCCCACTACTTATTCACCATTTGGTGACACCTTACTTGTTCACTGCTGCTCTTCGCTCCCTCATAGCCTCTGCCCTTTCTATATGGTAAGGCCAGGAGAAGAGCTCCCTACTTTCTTTCACCTTTTTGGTACCCTTTCACTTGTGTTCTTTACTTCACTCCCTTTGTCACATTCGGTCAATGCTAACACGAGCGGTTCACTAGTTTGTTCATCACTCCTGTTGGGGGTCCGTTTGTTGACATGTTTTTCCCCCAGCCTAGGTCAAAGAGTTGACCTGGTCAAATTTTACCAGGCTAGACCCCACGACCCATCCCATTGGGTTCAGGGAGTCAAGCCACATCTGCTAATCCCAGACCCATGTCCTGGGTCAACTTGGTTGACCATGTCAACCAGGGTTGACCCAAATTGACCCTGATTCCCTCTTACTTTATTTTAAATCAAATTCAGAGCTCCTCGAGTTCAATTCTCTCATCCACTAGACTTAGAGGGTTAGACAAACTTTGTTGAGCTCAGACTTGAGTCATGGGTCAACCTGGTTGGCCAGGTTAACCCAGGCTGACCCAATTGGTTCTAACGGGTTTTTTGAGGTCCAAATCAATTTTAAATAAAATCTAATACCCTTTGGACTCAATTCCCCACTCCTTTGATCCATTTGACTAGGATGACCAAGTTAATCTTTGACTTGTTCAATCCAAGTCTTAATGGGTCATTTTTACCCATTTAGACCTTTTTGAGTCCAAATCAAATTCAAACCAATTCAAGACTATGCTTGGCTCAAACCCCTATCCTCCTCTAACCTAATGGGATAAGTTGACCAAGTCAAGCTTGGACTTGGTCAACCTAGGTCTCATGAGGTCAATTTGACATATTTAATGCCAATTCAAACCCATTTAATGCACTTTAATTCATCCTCAATGGGTTTGAATTCAAACCACAGCCAAATTATATTGATTTCCCTCCTAATTGACCAAGGATTTGATCTAGGCTGTTGGTTTCAACCCTAGACATAAATATATGTTTTCATGGTTCAATTAAGGATCTTTTCTTATTCTCTCTCTCTAGACCTCCTTAGGCTCTGAGATTTTGTGAGAGCGTCTCTACTACCTCCCTCAACCTTTTCCAATCAAATCTCGATGTGCAAAGCTCGCTGGCAGCAATCTTCCAGTGAGAGGAGGCTTAGATCCGTCCAAGGCCTGATCCAACCAATCTGTAGCCCATTTGAATGAGGATTCAAGAGGGAAAATATACGAGGACAATCTACAAGCTCACCCGTATCGAGAACTCTGAGATCCCATGGTGAAAACTCTTTGAAACCCTTAGAATAATCCACAACACTTCGCATTAAATAGCTTTTTAAAAACTTATTTTGAAGCCTAACAAAGGTCTCCCCATGATTTATGTTCATGTTTATAACTTGTGTTTAAAATTTTGGTTAATTTCATTTCATGGATTGAGAGAATGAGACAAATTATCCTTTAGGGTTTCGGTCTGCCGTGCGATCTTGCTATTGGTGATCCGGACTGTTGATCCGTCAATCAACGGTCAAGATCTGGCTTTATTATGCATCCATCCGACCATGGAAGTTATATGTCGGATCGAGTCCCCGTACGGCTTGATCTTGGCCGTTGATTTCATACGACGCGGATCCAATGGATGAGATCCCGCGTTGACGTGGTTAAGTCGCGCAGGATCATTGCTACGACACTGACCATCATTAGCAATGATTACGCGACGGCGCAATCATTGCTAATAGTTGCCCCACAGTTACGGGAGTAATCCAGTGAGTGCCACTTGTCCCGCTGCTGCCATTTGAATTAAAATATGTTTTAAATACATTTAAATGCTTTAAAAAAATAGATTTCGCCGCCGCGTAATTATGTTTTAAATTCATTATATATTTTATTATTTTAAGTTAATTTCAGTTAATAATTTTTTAAATATTATTATTGTAAAATTATTTTAAAAATAGCCTTTATTGCATTAAAATTCTAAAATTCATATCTTTTTCATCTTAAATCGAATTTTGACATACAATACCTAGTTCATTTTAGAAAAATGTGTAATTTATTTTAAAATTATTTTAAGATATTAATTTTTTTTTGTTATATTTTTGTACTATTATATTACTTGACTATTTTACTATTATTTAAATAACTAATTATGATAATTATTTTGAAACTAAAAATTATTTTAAAACCTTTTTAAAACCTCGTTATGGTGGCCAGTGAATCTCCCCTATACTTATATATATTATGAATTAATTTATTTTTAATTATCCTATTTTCCAAAATCTATATATTTATAAGTATTTTAAATTACTTTAAAATTACTTATATTTTAAATCCTAATTTTAGGAGATCAACTGTTTGTAAAATTTTAAACATAGATTATGCATGTAAAAAGCAAACATGTGGAAGTGGATTAGTGAATGGTTGAGTCCCAATCATTTACTAATCATTTTGTTAAGTGCATTTATTTTTCTTTTATTATATTTTGCATGTGTAGGATGCACGTGCACTTAATTTAAGCTCTTCTAGATCTAAGGATATGATGTGTTTACTGCTTTTATATATTCCATGCATTGTTACATTGAGGGTTACTTGAAAACTCCATTTAAACCCACTCAATATAGCGACATCCTAAGGACAACAGTTAAGGACATGTCTAGCAAATTTAAAAAAATTCTAGAGGCTAGGATATATTATTGATTGATATGAAAACTTCAACATTTAAACTTAGAGGCATCTTGAACATTTCAAATTTTTTTAGGAATTTTTAGGACTCTTTAGACTCCCTAATTAACAAACCCTAATTTACCCATTAAATAGTGCCCTATACCTTCTAAAAATTGTAATAAATAAATTTTAACTCAGCAAATTACCCATAATACCTTGAATTGTTTATAATTAAATGCTTAACATTAAATAAATAGGACACCTTAGGTTGACCTTAATTTGACCCTTAATTTCAACTTTAATCAAAATTACCATTTTACCCCTATTAGTTAATTAAAAATTATTAAAAATTCCAATTTTTTCCTAAACATTTGGGAACACCTTCTTAGGTCATTCTTGACCTTTGGGGATTATTCCAATAAATTTGGAGCTAATTTGGATCAAAACCATAAAATCACCCATAATTAGGCAATTTTAATAATTCCCTTAATTGTCCAAAACTTGGAAAATTCATAACTTTACATAGGAAACTCCAAATCCATCAAACTCAAAGCCTAGCTAATCACCTTAAGGTTTAGTATCTACCTAAAATGTTAGGAGCCCCAAATCTAGCATATTATTTATAGTAACTTTTTTGACCCCCCCAATCTAGCACCTAGGAGGACCTGAGACTTTTCAAAATTGGCTAATGCAACTTAAACTTTAATTATCAATATCCTAAGCATTAAAAATGGATTAATAAAACTAAATTGATTAAAATGGACCCTAATTCACTAACATTTAAACTTTAATTAAAATTTTCTTTCCTGGCCTACAACAAACTCAAACTTTAGGCAACTTGAACTAACTACCTAGCTTAGGACCTATTCTAACCACACAAGCCTTGCACACACATATAATTGTTTACTAGGACACCACTTCAAGATTTAGGCTAGGACGGTGTTTACTTCTCTGTTGTGTGTTAGGTTTTTTTTGAGATTTTATTGCATGTTGTAAAAAATTTCTGCTGTATTTGCTTACTTTTACTGCACTATGGATTGATGTGATGTGCGTTAGATCTACCCCTAGGTTAGGGACGATATATATTACTTTTCTTGCAGGTGGCCATGCTCATGCAGCATTAAAAAAAAGAGGGGGTGGGGGGCAAATATCATGATTTTTAATGATGTCTTATAGAGGTGCTCCAGAATTTGCTCAGCCCCCCTTTAAATAAATAAGGGTTAAACAATAATAATAACTGCTAAAGGTGCTCCAAAAACTACTTAGCCCTCAATAATTTAGAGCATGGCCAAGTGTGGTTGTGATGAGTTATTTTCTCTATATATAAACTGCTTGGGATTATAAACTGTTTGGAATTTTTATTAGGATAACCATGTAGGAGAATCTATGTTTTTTTTATTGTTTTCAGTTAATGTAATCATTTATAATAATTGATGAGAGTTGTAAAAGTGATATTTGAGTTAGAATATTCTTATCCGACTCGAATTCCAAAAGAAAAAGGCATCCTCAAAGGAGAGAGTCTTCTTTTATTTGAAAGATCGAGTTTATATGGCTTTTAGATATCCAAAGAGAAAAGGCATCACCCTCTAAAGGGGATTGTCTCTTCGTTTGGACGAATCCAAGAAGTCCAAGGATGAGAGATCGAATGAGTCCAAGAAGGAGAGATCCAAAGATTCCAAGGAGAAGAAATCCAAGAAGATTGAAAACTTGAAGATCCAATATCCCACTCAAAGTCATTTGCGTCAATCATAGGCTTAAAAATCAGGGTTGTTAGTAGTTGTTCCCAACCATTTTACTTTCCAGCAGACCCTGGGTTGTAATTAAGGGTTGTTGGCCTATAGATATTTATTAATTAGTTTGACTATACTGATGTGTTTTACTTGTGATCGTGTGCCTCTAGGGTTGCATGCTTTTATTAGTTTATTGGTGTTTTACATGTAGATTTTATTTTAGCCTGGATTTCGTTAGGCTCTTTAAGAACTAAAATCTTTTTCTACTCATAACTAATATTTAAATTTTAAAGTTTAAATAACATAGAAACCGAACGACCTAGTGAACAGCTGGAATCTTCTGGGGTCGCATGCATATTATTGCATTTTTCTTTTTCCTTCTATAAGACACTTCCCTGCCTACGGATAGAGTCTGGATAATCTGGCCTATGAGGATGAAGCGCCGGACCTGGGGAAGTCTAGTCTCCTTCTAAAAATTATTTTTATATAAGTCTATTTTTAAAGTCTAAAGCATACATGATTCAGAATTTTAACTAGTATATATTACATTAAAAACTAATTAAATTAAAAATTTTAATTACAGTAGCTCTAGGAGCATTTACCCAACATAAGTACAAGGCCAATTAGGAAATCCTTTGTATGTCAACCTTAACTTTCAAAAACTATATCACCCACCCATCTTTCATAAAATGACCTGATAGCATGGTTTTAAAGTGATTAGGTGGTTAGCTGGCTCCCCAATCTAGGCCGGGGTAAGTCCATATTTTGCACTGTATTAGTTAGGATACAGGTCTTAGTGTTGTTTGTTGAACACTAAACACAGCTTAGATTTAGGATTCGAGGCTACTACACTAGGTCTCATAGTATGCCTAAATAGTGGGTAAGTTCCCTATTCTTCAGGGACTATAAATCTTACTTATCTACATCACATGGATAACACCACCTCCATCATTCTCTCACGCATGTGTCAAGGGCTTAGCTTTCTTTTCTCCAGTTTTTCTTTAGTACCTTAGTCCCTCCGAATGCTGGTATGAACCCTGCATTTTGACTAAGCCGTTTGAGCCCTTTCTTTCCTTTTGAGTAGGACTTCTTAGTCTTCGCCCTTGTGCCAATCTCATTTGTAGAAAAGATAATGTATGATCTTTAATCGAGAGTTTTCTTAGGCTCTAGCCTGAGATGTAATTAACCATAGGGGCTTACGCCCATGGAAAACTAAATTTCACATCTACTAAATCCCATCCGAGCTGATGTCTAGGGTGGAAAAAACTCGTGACTGCGATCAGGCCATGCATATTATTACCCATCATGGTGCGTAGGTGAGAGAAGTTATCCTCCATGGTTAATCGTATGTATGGTCCAATCTACCCTTCCATCGGCCCTTTTGCGAGGAGCGTGGAGGTCCACGATCGTCTCTATCCCTCGGGGTGGATGCGGTTGTATACCCCTCTGCAATCCTGCAGCTATAACGGTGCCCTTTCGGAGGTCCACAATGTTCTTTTATTTTCTTCTCAAGGTTGATCTAAACTTAAATTAAATGGTATGATAATATCTATCAAATAATGTTTGAACAATCTTTTCTTTAGGAAAATGAAAGAAATGCCCAACATAATGATAAGAAAATATATCCTTAAGTTGAGAGAAAATGTTGGATAGTATGTTGGTGATAGATTTTTTTTAACATTCATAAAGACTTCATTGCTAGAACCTATTACTCTAATAAATATTGGCAACTTGTGAAAGGTTTATTATTAAGTTAGACATAGCGAATAAGGTTGACTTAGATGGCCCTCAAAATTGAGAAAAAGCCATTCATATTATTACCTCTGTGAAAAACCTTAGGTGGTGGTTAGCTACTTCTTGATCGTACTAGTCTACCCCCTCAACTTCTAGACAAAATCCGAACCAACCAATTAGTAAATCCATTAAGAAAAAAAAGAAAAAAAAAATTAATTAAAACATCAAAGATATTACTTATTAGAACTTACATAAAAACGATACATGAAACACCATGATTAAGTCCAATTAATAGATTGCCAAAGAAATCCACTTTGGAATCTTGAGATGTTAGCCATTGCCAAAATAGAATCGAGAATGAAAGAAGAAAATAATTTATTTATTATATTTTTGAATTGTTAAGATGAGAGTACAGGTTATTTATATATTGAGGGCTGCAAATGTAATTTATAAACATACCATAATTATAGACAACTTGAATGATGAACCAAAGCCAAATGGTGTCGTTATTTTTTTTTTTGGAAGAAGCAATACTTGCATTAATAACTAAAAAGAAGGGAAAAAGCCACCTACAAAGTACAACCTACAGATTCCTCCTCTAATAGTTTGATAAAAGGAGGAATCTTGTTAACATAAATATCCTCCCAAAAAAAAAAAGAACTAAAAATCCTATAGTTAGCACATAAATCTGCTAACTTATTACAACTCTTTATATAATTGAAAATCACATAATTAAAATCTTTGGTAAACGAGAGATCTTCTACACCTTGTCCACCATTTTTGAATGTTTTTTAAATGAACTTGATGACATTTGCATTGTCTCTTTCAATGATAAGTCCCTTATACTTAAACATCCAATCATTAATAACATATTTGATGGATGTTATAACCAGAAGTTCCAAATATGAAATATCCCAATGTATACATGATTTGCCAATAGCTGCAAGAAATCTGCCTTTGTGATCTCTAAACACGTCACCAATTCCCCCTTTATAGGATGGTAATAAGGCTGCATCAGCATTAATCTTAATCCAATCGAGTGGAGGAGGATGCCAACAATTTTCCAACAACAAATGCTAATTGGCACCAAACCGGCCCAAATTAACATAATTAAAAGCATTGGAAACTTCTGCATAACATATTGATTAAGCTGGAATGTATAATGAGTTCCTTTCTGACTTCTCATGTACCAACTCATTCATCTCTTTCCATGTAAAGTATATCACATTTCAAAATAGTTTTACAATTAAAGAATTTTCTAAAGATAGCCATTTGCAACTTTTTTTTCAAAGAATGAAATGCTAGAATTCCAAAGCCCAACTTTTTTAGATGCTGAAACACCTCACTTATTTTATTACAATTTCTTACCACATGATCTATATCTTCAACTTCATTACATCCTCTTGGACATTGTTCATTCCTTTGCAATCTTCTATATGATAAAAAGTAATAAGTTGGTAAAGCATTATTAAATATTCTCCACCAAAAGTTCTCCACTCGAGCATTCAGCTTTGCCCTTTTCAATGAAGTCCAGATTTTGTTTATGGGATGAGGATGCACCAAAGCAGCCGAAGCCAAAGCTGAATTTACTCCCCAGATTCTTTGTAAATAAGTTCCAGGTGGTCTTCATATAGATTTGAACAAATATCTATCTTATAAATCAATTCTACTAGATCCTTCCCAAAATGCTTCTTTAATTCAATAATATTCCATCTTCCTTCAGAGATAAAATTATCAATCGTCCTTGAACCTACATTGATTTCTTGAGACGTTACAAATGTTGGCCACATGTTTATGCAATTGTCCATAATCCAGATATCTTCAAGGATATCAATAGATTCATCATTTGCTATACACCACCTAACAATTGGTTTAAGGAATTTCCCTTCGTATATGATTATTTTCCAAGTCGCCGAACCTGGCTGCTTCCCACCTCCATATTCCCATAGAGAACCATATTTCAAGTAAAGAGTCATGTGTAGTAATGAATCTTCATCTTGAGTATATTTCAAAGCAAGTTTGGCCCTTAAAGGGCTAACTTTACTAAAGCATGAATGCAACCCATGGCCTCCATTATCCAAAGGATCACACAATCTATTCCAACTCACATAATGAAGGCCTAAACCTCCATTCATTTTGTTCCAAATGAAATTTCGACATAGCTTATCAATTTCATGTAATATACTCTTCGGAATTAACGAAAAAGTGGAATGAAAAGTAGGATGTGAAAGTAATACTCTCTTAATAAGTGAGATCCTTCTAGCTAAAAGAAATAAATTTTGCTCCCCAAGTGTTCAGCTTCTTTAAAACTTTATCATTGATAAATTGGAAATCCATCTTTGCTAGTCTTCTTAAATAAACTTTAACTCAAAGATAAGCAAACTCCTTAACATCTTTGAAGCCCATGATATGAGTTATAATTCTCTTTTTTCCTTCTTTTAACAAACTTACCAAATAATATTCTGGATTTGTTCTCATTTACCTTTTGTCCAATCCAATTATATATTTTATCTTCTTCTTCACCATCTTTAACTTTGCTTCATAAAAAATAATAATGTCATATGCATAAAGCAAATACGAGATTCTTGGACCATTTTGACTAACCCGAACCCCAATGGACTCATTTTCCATAAAAGCATTTGACATAAGCTATGAACAAAGGATAAAGAGATAAGTCGACAAAGGACATCCCTGTCGGAATTCACATCTAGCATTGATCCAAGCAGAAGGAATTCCATTGATCAACAAGGAGAAGTAATGATCTTGTACACACTCCAAGATTAGTTTTGAAAATAATAAAGGGAAACTGAATTATTCCAGGGCTTTACTCAGAGTTGGCCATCCATGGAATCATAAGCATGTTCCATGTCTAATTTGAAAGAGACTAAACCCTTAGCAGATTTATAGTACATGAACTTATGAAATATTTCTTGAGCTATGAGGACATGATCTGTCAAATACCTCCCTTTTTAGAATGCCACTTGCTCCTTGGAAATCAGCTTAGGAATGATACAATTTAATATGTTTAATAAGACCTTAGTAGCAACATTGTAGATAGTATTGCATAAGCTAATTGGTCTGTAATTGGAAGGAGTCATAGGATTACTCACTTTAGGAATAAACACTATAAGAGTTTTTTTCCAATCATCACACATTTAGGCTATTGAGAAGAATTGTTGCAAAGCTTTCCAAAAATCATCCTTAATGATTTCCCAATAGCTATTAATAAAGGAATAAGTTATGCCATCAATCCCTGGAGCTATATACCCACCAGTTTCCTTTATCAAAATATACACTTCTTCTAATGAGAAGTCTTTACTCAACAATTTGATATCTTCTTCTTCCAGACAATTCCATGGTTTTGGCCACCCTTCTAGCAAGCAGTCTCTTTCACGCCATTTCCCTTTGAAGAATTGAAGAAGATCCTCCTCTATCTGTTTATGATTTTCCACCATATTTCCACTTTCATCTTTTATACTAAAAATGAAGTTTGCATTCCTCCTTGGACTAGCAAATGATTGAAAAAATTTGGAATTATAATCACCCTCTAAAATCCATTTTACCTTGGACGTTGCCTCCACCATGTGCTAGGTGAGCCAAAGTAGAATTCAACTCCTCTACCTTTGATTTGAGTAACCAAACCTCTTCAGCCAAGAGTTGACAAAACTCTACTTCTTTTGTTTGGAGTTCTAATATATCCCTTTAAAGGACTTCCTTACTCTGATTTAAGCTTTTCAACTTGGCTTTACTCCAAAAAAATAAGGATTTCAAAGCTCTATTCATCTTGTAGTTTAGAATTTGAGAGTAACTTCCAAAATTTTTCTTGTTCCAAACATTCTTCAACACAACAGTAGAGGCCGAGAAGGAGGCCCATACATCTTCGAATTTAATAGATCTTTTCATCTTCGGAAAAGATTCAAAAATATTTAACAAAATACGACAATGATCTGATGCTACTATTGGGAGATGTTTAACCACCATATGGTGAGACAAGTTAATGGGTGTCAATTTCACAAAAAATATGTCTAACCTTTCAGGAATCCGATCAGCACCTATTTTATCGTTAAACCATGTAAACTTTGGCTCAACACATCCAACCTCATGGAGATCACTGCAAGCCATGAACGATTTCATTTCTTTGGGACCCAATGAAAATATGAATCTTCTTCCACCCCTCTTGTCCTCTTTAGAAAGTAGAAAATTGAAATCACCACCTATCTGCATAGAGAAATCAATACTAGTATATGCTTCCAATTTATCCCAACGTGTCTTTCTTCTATAAACATCTTTAATACCATAAATAGTTGCTACCCTCCATCTACCTTTATTAGGAATATCCAGGTCACCAACTATAAATTGAAAATAATAATGCAACAAATTAAATGAAGTAAATTTATTTTTCCAAATCACTAAAATACCTCTAGACGACCCTTCCGAAGGGACTTGAAAATACTGCCATCCAGCTCCAATGAAAGAATCAACTTCCCTGTGGTCAATAGAAGCGAACTTAATTTCCAAGAACCCAACAAAAAAGACACTGTGATCCTTCACAACCTCCTTGAGATATAGAGAAGCTTCCTTTTTCCTAGCTCCTCTACAATTCCAAAAAACTATAGAGTCCATTAATGGATGAGAGGGGAAGAGTTGCCCACTTTCTCCCTTATATCACCTTCCATTATCCTACTTCTAGTAACCAATTTAATTGGCCCCAATTCTTTCAATTGTTTAACACCTTTCTTCTTGATATTAGAAGAAGAACCTCCTTTAGCTTTCAGTTCATCATTCTTCACTGTAACTGTTTCCACTTTGTCTACAACATTTTTTGCTTCCTTTATAAAAGAATTTCTAGGAGATGATATCACTTCAACTATCTCCCCTTCCTCAGCCACAGAATTTAACACATCAAATTTGTTGGTGTTATTGAAAATACCAAGTGATTGCGGAGTCATATCATTCTCCGTTCCCACAGCAAATTGTTTTTTCAAGTTGTTTTACTTTCCAGCTTCATGTATGGACTTCATTCCACCCGCATCTTCAATATATGTTCCCATTCTTTTATTATGTATTTCTGACTTTTCTATTTCATTCACCTTCTCATCAACAGTAAATTTAGTACTAATATCCTCTTTATTCTTCAATGTTGTATCTGCAATGGTTTTTTCAGCAACATCTTTAGCACCTACATCAGAAATCTTCTCAACAATAGGGATAACCATGCTTCCCACCTCTGTACCATTATTTTTATTCAATGAATGTAGCCCAATATTGTTGAATTTAGAATATGCAAACCTTTTCTTTCGATAATTCACATGGACCCATGCTCGATAACCACTTTATTAGCCACTTCAACTTTATAAATTGTCTTCTTAGCATCCTCATTCTTAACCCTATCATCAGCTTCAGAGCTTATCTTCTTGGCTTGGTTTCCGATTTGATTAGACACTTGAAAAGCTTTTATTCCACTTCTCAAATAGTTTTTTTTTAAATGCGCTATATTTTCACAATTGAAATAAAAGGTAGGTAACCTTTCATACTCAATATTTTGCTAAAATTTGCCCAAGTTGCCTTCAACCCATACTCCCAAAGGTAATTTTTCATCAAGTTTAACACGAACACAAATTCTCGCAAATTCTCTTCTACCCCATTCGAACATGTTTCCATCAAACAGGTAAGGAGTACCCACCATAGATGCAATTCTACACACATTAATCTCATCCCAACATTACAAAGGGAGATTTTGCATCCGAATCCATATAGGAGCAATCAAGCCTTTGAAGGATGTAGGTGAAAAATGATGGAGACCATCTGTTCATTCCAACAATGTTTTCATTAACATACCAAGGTCCACTGGTTAAGACCATCTCCATAGCATCAGGTTCAACGAATGCACAAAGTACCCATCCCATTCCAAGTTAAGTCAAGTGAAATTTGCCAAATAAGCTCCATTGCCTTCTCAGTTCTAGACTTATGATATGAAATGGAACTTTTTCCCCAAAGATCTTAATTACCAGGGATTTTTTGAGTTTGCTAGAATTTGAAAATTCATTCCCTTATTGCAACTTTACAACTGAACCATTTTCAATAAAACCTTCACCAATGTTTAGATGAAGCACATTTATTTTAGGTTTTTTGTTCCAAGCATTATTCAACTCATTACTTGACTATTTTTTAGGGGCCTCCAAATTATTCTCTGTTAAAAGGCAATTACCAAGTTCCTCTGACACGCAGTTATGAAACTTATTCATATCTGACATTGATTGAACCAAGCTTGAATTCCCCTACTCCTTGGGTTTAGCAGATAAATCCATACCTTTCAAAGCTTTTGAAATCACACCATCTGGACCTTGAACACTGACAGGGTTTAATTCATCAACTTCTTGTCTAATAGAAATAAAACTACTAGATTTTGAACCATCATCTTTACTTAGATTAATCTTTGAACCAGGAGGAAAAGAGGAGCCAAAAACATTTTGAGCTATAGAACTTTAGTCACGGATTATAGAAACTTTCGGTTGATTTTTAACAAAAATTTTGAATAACACATTCTTGCCTTTTTCCAATACTTCATTTGTTTTTTCAATTTAATAAACCGCCATCATTTATAATCAAAAGACAGTCTTTCTTGAACCTGGTTTTTTCATCTTGATCAAAGTCATAATCTCTGAAAGCTGGAGGAGACTATCCAGATACGAGACGTGAGAAATTCCTAACAGTCGTGGAAGGAGGAAGAATGTTGAAAGAACCACCAATAGAAGGAGGCCGGTGATCCTCTGACGTCATCAGAGTGGAGCTAAAGACGCACGATTTAAAGATTTCAAAAATTGCCTTATACTAAAAAAGCTGGAGCTTCTCTCTCTTGGTCTTTGCTGTTTGGAGGCTTATCTTACCAAATGGTGTTCTTAAGAAAATAAATATTTTGTCTTCTTTTGGCATTAATGAGGATGTTAATATTCCCAGTGTGGCACCTATATATGTCCATTATGTTTCTAATTTGGTAGTGTTGTGGATGCCAGATTACCTATTGTTGGTTCGGTTATTGAGATCACTAAGGGTATTGACAATGCTATGGGGGACAATAATATGTTTAGACATGTTGTTGTTCACTATGGTAATCAATTAGAGGCTCCTGCTTGTAATATTAATGTGTTTGTTGATTTATCCTCTTTAAATCCTTCTATACTAATAGCGTTGATAATAAATTAGCTAGTTCTCCTATGTTGGAATCAATGGAATTGCCAGCTAACATCAATGCTAGTAATGGGGTGGTTGTTCATATTGGTGAGTAGCCCGAGTGGAGTGCTCATGATGGTTTGGATGTTTCTGATATGGTAACCATTATTAATATTCTTGTTTCTCTAATTGATGGGTTTTTTATAATGCTCATGTTGGGACTGCGCATCCTACTAATCATATTGATCATTATGCTGGATTTGGTCTAATTATGTTGATAGTCTGAGTTATGGAGGGTCGTATGATGACATCTCTAAGAGTGTGATGGAGCATAGTGACCTTAATGTGGTGAAAGTGTCCGATGATGGTTTTCTAATGCACTCAGGTTAGAAAAGAAAGAAAATGAAAATCAAAATAAGTTTCCTAGTGATAAAGCCACCTGATTTATTTATTTATTTATTTATTTATTTATTTTGTGGTGCTTCCTTGGTTCATGTCATTTGTCTTTATTTTTGATGTTGTTGGTGGTCAGTAAGGTTTGGACTTATGGCTTGTTGGTGAGAGTGTTATTTTTGGGGCTTTTTTTATGGGAAAAACTCTATTTTTGTTTTGTAGCTATGGTTCTTGTCTTGTTTCCTATTTTGTTGGGTTTGTGGGGGCTTCGACGGGCTATTTTTCTTGTAAGTGGTTAGTTAGTGGGTCTAGCACTACTTCTCTTCAAGTAATGTTAATTTTCGTTTTCTTGTTTTATTTGGGTGGTGTTGTTTTCTCTGTTTCTAGCTGGCGGCTGTGGTCTCTAATTGAATGCTTCTGGGTGTCTGGCTTCGGTTGGTGTTCCCTAGCTTTTTCTATTTCTCCATTTATTTGTTGTATTAATTTGGATCATAGGCTCATTAATTTTTACTTCAAATGTCTTATTTTATAGAGCTTTCGATCCCTAAGGAGTTTTATCTTTTTTATTAATATTACCGCGTAGGTCCCTTTTGTGGGTTTCAAAAAAAAAAAAATTGAAGCACGACCGTGTCCATGATAATTGAGTTAATCACATCTCATTTCGTGTGACATATAGATGTCTAATTCCCTAAAAAAATAAATAGTTATAAAGACAACATTTGGAGTGATATAGCCCATATTCTATTTGGCTTAGATGACATAAAAACAATTATTTACCAGAAAGAAAACACTTACTTCATTAAGCATAAAGATAATATTATTTAAAATCTTCCCATAACGCCTATGGACAAGATTGCTTAACTCCACACTAGCCCAATTTTAGCATAAAGCCTAATAAATAAACTTTATGTCATTATCATTAATCAGACATATCCTAGGAGTTAAGTTCAACTCCTAACATATATTTAGTGTCAAAATTTCAATTACCCAACTAAATTGGTTGAGAGCTTAGGCTTCCAACTAAGAGGTCCAAGGTTCGAGTCCATGTGTATGCGTTGTGTGTGTGAGTTTGCCTTAAATGGCCTAAATGTCCCAAAAAAAAAAAAAAAAGATTATCATATATCCTCACTCTATCATATATGGCATACATATTAATAATTTCAACTATTAGACATCATCTCTATACGACAGACAACATTTAATTCACTTTATTGAGTGTCCTAAGATGATTTATAACATTTATAGCTTAATCACAAGGCGTTCTAGTTTAACTAACATGATTCTTCATTCATTATATGGTACTACATTTTCCTTTGCAATTCATTTACATTGCATTTATTCTCATATGCTATAATGAGTTGAAATAATTAATGAAAAAAATTTATAACTATGTTTTCAAATCTATTCTCTCATATATATAATAATAATGAATGTGATTTAAATTATAATCCATTATCGGGCTAAAAATATACATAATACTACATAAAGAGTATGATCCATAATTTTATTTTTTATTTTGTTAATTTTCTTCCCTACGTGTTTTTTTATATTTTTCCTTTTTCTTTCATTGCATCTAACATCTTCCAATCTAAATAGTTTATTTGGCAAGAGTTCCACCACTGAACGTCCGTCAGGACCACCTCCTGACATCAGATTTTTTCCAGACCACTGCTTGACACCGAACTTCCATCAAGACCACCACCTGACACCTGACTTCTGTCAGAACACCACCCAACACTAGAGTTTTGCTAGACCACCACTTGACGCAAGAGTTTCGCAGGACCACTGCTTGACACCAGACTCCCGTTAAGACCACCGCCTAATGCCAAATTTCTACCGTCGCTCGATGCTGGAGTTCTACAAGACCACCATCTAACAGAGGAGTTCTGTCGGACCACCACCTAATGCCAAACATACGTCAGAACCACCGCCTGACACTGAACTTCTATGAGGACCACTAAATGATGTCAGACCACTACCTGATGTCAGAGTTTCGTCGGACCACCTCTTGACTCTGAAATTCCATCAAGACGATCGCATGATCCTAAACTTTCGTTGAATCACTGTTCGACATCAAAATTCTGCCAAACCACTGCCTAACACCAAAATTCTGCTGGACTACCGCTTGATGTCAGGGTTCTACCAAACCACCACCAAACCAGAGCTAAGGCTTAAGCTTTTGTCGAACCACGAATAGAAGTCAGACTTCTGCCAGACCATCGAATAACGTACGTACTTCCATCGGATCGCTGCCTTACAACTACGATATTTTTGACCCTTGCTCCTGCTAACTACGGTACTTTTGACCTCTATCACCTACTACAGTCCTTCCGACCTTCATCGCCATACAATGTTCTTTCTTACCCTTATTTCCTGCTGACAACGATCCTTCCAACTTCCATCGCCTACTACGGTCTTTGAGGGCGATCAGATTACAAATATCAATTGTATGGTTGAAGTTTAGTGTTACTTAGAAGTTAGAGCGTCAGTTAGTAGTATGATAGTAACTTTGCAAAAATCTGGTGTCAGTTGAAGGTCTCATGAAGTTTAGGGCCTCAAGTAGTGTCTAGCGAAGGCGAGGGCCTCAAGTGGTGGTTCGGCGAAGGTGAGGGCCTCAGGTGTTGGTCCGGGAAAGGAGAGTGCCTCATGTGTTGGTCCGACGAAGGTGGTGCTTTCTAAGACATAAACATGCTACCCACTAGTAGATAAAACAGCCTTTGCATTAGTCTTATAATCTAAAAAGTTACACCCTTATTTCCAAGCACATACGATCGGGGTCTATACAAACTTACCATTTAGAAGTATTCTCCAAAAACCTGAGGCACCTAAAAGATGGATCAAATGGTCAGGGGAGCTTAGAGAGTTTAACATCCAGCTCTTGCCTATACCCGACATCAAGTCACAAGTGCTTGCTGACTTTGTGGTTGAATGTACTGACCACGCCTCTGATGAACCACTTGATACATCTCCTTATTTCTTATGTTAGACCTTACATGTTGATGGAGCTTCTGGGAGTTATGGTGCATGTGCTGGAATTTTATTAATCTCCCCATAGCAAACCACTCTCAAATATGGACTTAGATTGAAATTCTTGTCAACAAATAATGTTGCCGATTATGAAGTCCTGATCGCTGGTTTGAGGCTGGCAATTGATTAGGAAGTGCATGACTTGGTGGTTCACACCAATTCTCAACTAGTCACCTTTCAGGTGGAAGGAGAATTTGACACCCAAAATTCGTTATTAGCCCAATACTGCTAAAAGGTTAAATCTCTTTTGGCCAAAATAATAAAGCATCAGAATGTCCATATCCTCCAAGAGCAGAACACACGAGCATACGCTCTCTCTAAACTGGATACTTCTACAAGCGATGGCATTTTCAAAAGGAAGTATGTCGAGGAGATTCACTTTCCAAGTGTTCAAGTCCCAAGAGTTATACAAACAATCGATGAGTTAAGAGAGGCTTCTTGGATTGATCACATTTTAACTTTCTTATAAGATGGTGTTCTTCCTGAACACCTAATTACGGCAATGCGACATCGGAGGCAGGTGACAAACATCACTATTATTAATGGAGATATATACAAACGAGCCTTCTCGGGACCCTACCTCAAGTGCCTTCCTCCTTTCGAGGAAAATTATGCACTCTGAGAAGTACATTCAAGCATTTGTAAAGAATATATGGGTGGAAGGGCATTAGCCCAAAAAGTCCTGAGATAGGTATTTTACTGGCCAATGATGAAGCATGTCGTGCTAGATCTCATGCGAAAATATAATAGTTATCAATTATATGCCAACCTCACCCATCTAACTATCATAGAGATCTTAACATTATAGAGTCTCTGGCCTTTCACCTAGTGGGGGATTAACTTAGTATGACTCTCTTTTATAACCACAGGTAGTTGGAAGTACATCATCTTGGCTGTAGACTATTTCACAAAGTGGGTGAAGGCGGAACCTCAGGCAAAAATCACCGAAGCAAATGCCAAACAATTCCTATGGAAGAACATAATATGTCATTTTTACATTTCCACAAAAGTTATCACCGATAATGGAATGCAATTCATTGGAAGGATATTTACCACATTTTGCAAAGATCTCCACATTCAGCTAATACACACGGCTATGGCCCATCCTGAAACTAACGGATAAACGGAGGTCACTAATTGAACTATTCTGAAGGGATTTAAGACATGGCTGGAGAAGGCTAGGGGGCAATGGGTTGATGAGCTCCCAAATGTCCTCTAGGCCAATCGTACCACCGCAAGAACTCCAACAAAAGAAACCCCATGCAATCTCTACTTTGGCACAGAAGAAGTTATTTCTGTTGACATTGGAGTCCCAAGTCATAGAGTTCAAACTTTTGACTTCAACAACAACAACAAAAATCTTAGGTACAGTCTAGACCTCTTTCTAGAAGCAAGAGATGACGCGATGCTTAAGGTTACTACATATCACAAGAGAGTTTCCCATTACTATAATCAAAGAATGAAACCATGACGTATATTGATATGAGATCTAGTTCTACGCAGCATCAAGGCAGTAGGAAAAGGCCCTCAACGCAATAAACTTTCCCCTATTTAGGAGGGTCCACACTTAGTAGCAGCTGTGGTGAAACTCGTGACTTTCAAATTGAAGGATGCTGAGGGAAAGATGCTTCTTCGAACATGGAATGTAGACAATCTCCACAAGTACTATTAGTAGAGCACTATAGTGCTATTTGTTTGAAGTATTATAAATCTTTAGTATTGTGTGTCTTCAGTGATGCATGTCTTCGATATTGAACATTATTATTTATGGTATTTTTAGCTTCTTCATCCCTATGTTATCTCAGGGAAGTATGACTTTATTTAATACAAATGACTATATTCCTTCCTTGAGTTATATTATTATCTTCTTCAAGTAAAATTATATTGATAGATTCACAAAAGCTGTGAACTTCAATCTTGAAATTCATGATAAAAGCAACACACAATCATTATTGTAACTCAATCAATGGATGATTAATTCCAGAGGGATTCAATCTGACCTCTTCCATATATGTTAAAAAGTATTAAATAATGTTTTAATTAATAACTTCAGATAGGTTAAACAACTAAAGGAGCATAAAAAAATGCTACTCAATATCTAAAATCTCATTATCCACCAAAATAGCAAAAACCTTATGTAGCTCACTCTCTATCTCATCACCATCAGAGTCTAATGGAAATTCATCTAAATCCTGGCTAGGGGTCATCCCTTTGACTTGAACTTCAGTCTTCTACTGTATCAGGCGAACTCCCTTCAAAAAGCCCCGAATGAATCCATCATCAATACACTGCTGCTCCAAGGCCTTTAATTCTACTTTATAGATATGATCTCGAGCCTCCTCAACGTGATCCTAGAAGATGGTCTTGAAAGCTATGGACTTCTTAAAATATTTAATGACTCTTGAAGGTTCTGAGTCAGCTAGAGCGGCATCCTTCTCAGCTATAAGAATATGTGACATCTTATTTTTTTGTCTCAAGTGATGTTATCTTCTCGTCAGAGGCCTTTCGATCTTTTAAAAGCTCGATGATTATCGCTTGTGCCTCGCCAGATTAATTTAATGCCGATCTTCCTACTAGATTTGAAGAGACACATAGTGCATTGTGTTGGCCAACTTAGTTCTGCACTCGTTCAACTCCCCCTCTAGCACCATCGCCTCCTTGGACTTATGATCGTACTTTCACTTAAACTCTCCTTGAAGATATTTGATCTTAACAAATTCACTATTTCAGTAATTCAAAGCTTCAGTAAGCTCGATCCCAAGGAGCGACAACTGAAATAATAGAGAAAATTATGTCAAAATTTACGAAAGAAAGAAGAAATATTATGAAGATATTACTCACCAGGTCATCGACTTTGCGGTGTCCAATATATTGATGGTTCAAGACATCCCCAGGGACGTGAAACTTGGCAGGGGAAGAGATAGGTAGAGCTTTGTCAGTATTTGTTGCAGTCTCCTCCAACCTCTTCTTCTTTATAACCTAGGGGTATTCACCTCTTGCCGGTCATTTAGGAGCCACCTTTGAAGCTGGGGTAGGGGGGTCAAGAACCATGGAAGATGGCTTCAACATCCTTGCATCAGATCTCCTAGCATGAAATGACAGCCTGAACTTGAATAAGAATTCTTTCTCTGTGTATCTACTCATGAAATGAACCTCGTATAGAAGATGTTGGATGACTGGAACCTTAAGGATCCTCATTATGTCTTCTTCCCCGACATGCAGAGGGGCTGATAGATCCTTCATATTCCCCCACTTCACTATAAGGCCCTAATAATTTTTCACAAAGAAAAATGCACTAGCCTAGCTCTTTGAAGGATCATGGGTACGCAAATCCAACCATTTGGATCTGAATATTATACGCCCATGCATGTCACTAGTAAATTGACCCATCTGGGAAAGGAGCTCAGAGGACCAAGAGAATGAAAAGAGGGGCCTTGGGAGGACCAAGGGAATGCCTCAATTAAAAGAAGAGAAGGAGGGCGTTAGGGGGAGAAGGAGGATCTCCGGTCTTTTTTGCACAAAGAGGGGTATTGGGAGGACCAAGGGAATGTCTTAATTGAAATAAGAGAAGGAGGGCGTTGGGTGGAAAAGGAGGATCTCCGGTCTTTTTTCCACAAAGAGGTGCCTTGGGAGGACCAATGGAATGCCTCAATTGAAAGAAAAGAGGGAGAGGAAGAGGTGCGAATTTTCAAAGCCTAGGGGGGCTATTTATAATTGGAGGAGGGGCATTTTAGTCCCTCATCCAATTATAATTAGCCGATGAGTCACACGGGCACGGACTGTCCAGAAAGTGCGGGTTGCAGGCAGGCTGGAGCTGGCGGGCGTGTAGGCCTCGGACTAGCTGGAGCGTACAGGAGCATGGGCGGCGGCGCGATGGCGGTTGGTGGTGGCCGGCGATGGCAGGTCTGTCCCAACTCATTTAAGGACTGATTTGTGCCCCGAAAAGGCCAAATTGGATATTTTTGAGTCTTTGAAACCGTTTTTCAACATTTCAAACAAAATTTTGACACTTTTAAAGTGATTCGGGACTTCTAAGCCCATAGTCAAAGTACATTCGAATTTCAAATCACCTGAATATTTTCCCATGAGTTACAACACATATTTTTGGACTTGTGGGGATTCGACGTTTGAAAATACGGGGCAACTAATATGTCATCAAAAATTATCTTGATCAAGCACAAATCTCAAAGCAAAATCAAGTTGGAAACTTCCAAAATTAAAGTTAGGAACATCAGAACTTATTTTCAGCAAACTTATAGTCAAACTGAGCGTCTCGAGTATACGAACCCAACGACACCAAATTCTACCTAATTCGAGCCCAAACAAGTCCAAATCAAGGGTTAGAAGTGTTGTTGCAGGGTTCATACCACAATTTGGATTACCAAACGGTTTCCAAACAAAATGTGCTTATAGTCGAATCGAGCGGCTCGACGAGATGAATCTTATAAGCCCTAAATCACTGAATTTCAGCATCAATAAGATGTTCAAATGTCCATCAAATGGCCCATGATCAAGGGTTTAAACATCAATCGTCCTTCCAACCACTCCCCATTTACCCTTGATCTCTCACCTATTTACGGGTCATGCCACTCCAAAAATTGATAAATATACCTCTCATTTCTCTTGAAAAGGGATCAAAGCAAGAAGATAATAAGAGAAGAAGAGAAGAGAAGGACGAGAAGGAAGAGAAGGAAGAAGCTCCTCCTCGACCATCGCCAGAGTTTTGCTCGACCACCGCCGGTGTTTCGCCGGACCACCACCTGAGGCCCTTGCCTTTGCTGGACCAACACCTGAGGCCCTCGCCTTTGCCGGACCACCATCTGAGACCCTCTCCTTCGCTAGACACTACTTGAGGCCCTAAACTCCGCCATACCATCAACTGATGTCAGAGTTATGTAAAGTCACTATCAAATTACTAACTGACGGCCCAACTTTCAAGTAACACCAGACTTCAAACATACAATTGACATTTGTAATCTGATCGCCCTCAAGGACGAGTCAGCTCACTGTACTAAACTCAAATTTTAGTAAAATCTTTTCAACCGGGCTAGGCCCCGTGATTTTTCCCCTTCACAGGGTTTTCCACTTAAAAAATCTGTGTTCTATGTGTATGAGCTGGATATCCGTGCAATGCTAAGACGTAGAATTACAACTCTATCGCCGCGTATATTGTAGCCTGCAACAATCCTAATTATTTCATTCCAAGGAAGAAAAAGATCAATATTAGGCTTAGATCCCTAACGGTTAATCAGATAATGACGATAATTATAATAAAATGGGACACCTCAATATCATCATCAACGCCTCTTTAATTTATTTAATTACCAAAGGACAGCCATTCTAATTCAAAACATAAACTAGTAGGGATTATACCTCCCTGAAAGGCCTCATAAATTTTTTTCCTTAATCGGCTTTCACCTGATACATAATACGGATCCATAAACGTGTAATAATTAAATAAAATGAATAATCAGCTGCAGAAGAACCTGATGGTAGCAGGTGGGGCAGAAAAAGCAGAAGGTCCTGAGCTCCCTATATTCAAATGGGTAGAGCAGGTTGTTGCTGCATGTACATCCAAGCACGGGATAATCAATAATTTATGTCAAGCAGAGGTATCACAAGCTAATCAAATAATTAAATAAATGAGAATGGGAATCCCGTTATACCATTCGGGGCAAAATTTTACTGGATTCATGGCCTCCGCCGCTGCCGTCCGGCTTCAATTCTTCGAATATGCTTTGAGCGAGTGAGTGAGAGAGAGAGAGAGAGAGAGAGAGAGAGAGAGATTCCTGGCCTTAAAAAAGCAAGAGAAGCCTATTCATGCTGGCTAGTCTAATAATCGCCGTAGTTTGAGGGGATCCCTTACCTAGCTAGTTAAAGTGATATATATTAAATTAATCACCGTTAATTTATTGCATTCGACTTGAAAATATATGAACATTTCCATATCAGCATGTGTTGTTATATGGTGAGAGAATAACGATGGCATGCAACAATTAGATTTATTTTTTAAAAATAATTTTTAAAATTTAGAGTTAAGAAATAGCTTATTCATAAACATTCATACCTAAAAATTTAAAGGGAAAATGTATTATGGAGAAAAAAAAAGAAAAAGAAAAAGAAAAAAAAAATGCTGTCAAACAATGCCATCCAAATGGAGATACCAAGAACAATCAATTTTCTTTTTTAGCAGAAATTATTGTGCGGTCACCGAATACCATCTCGAGGAAAATCAGGATGTGCAACATCAATATTTTGTTTTGTGCTGATGTTGTATACCACTGTGTAACGAGTGATGTGGTCCAGCCTTATTCGTCTATAGACGGTTCGGTGACTGTACAAAATAATTTATCCTTATTTAGATGAGTCCATACTTTCTAAAAATATACTCTCAAAAAATATAATTGAAGATCAAGTGTACTCACGGAACTTCACATAATGATTCTTTTTGTTTTTGCCTTAGTATTTCAAAAAATACTTGAAATAGTCTGAACAGACCGTATGAAAATTGCTCTTTGGTCAAATATTACTCAATATAAAGTAAGGTAACACCAAGTTCATCAGAGGTACAGGATGTGGAAGTGCACTATACAGTTGTGGAAGATAGCCATACGATCTAATTTAGAATTTTTAGATTGAATAAACTCCAAAGCAAAATTACCCTCGATCGGAGCAAAGCATTCAAGGGCCATAGCCATACGATCTAATTTAGAATTTAGAAATTACTGTGTAGCATCAACTTCAACTAGCTCATTAGCCATATATGCCATAGTATTGGTAGCAATAGAGGCATTAATCCAAATGGATTTAAAAAGCCATAGAATAGAATATTAAGACAGAAAAGGTGATTTGTAAGATGTTAAAATGAGATCCAAAATAGTGCAATAGAGCATTCATTAATGAAATAGAAATCATGATCCTATTTTGTTAATCCCATAAAAGAGCCCTCAATTATTAATATTTTGTACAAAAATATTGAGTAGTCTTTATGGTCCTATCAAACTTTAAGGAACGTTTTTTGCGAAGCAACCTGTAAATTAGCAGTAAACAGAAATGCAAGATAACAGAGGAAGATAAGAAAGATGGAAACTTTATGAATCTTTCTATTCCATGGTTTCTACAGTAAAGCCATGAGTGTACATATATGAGTAAACGGTTAGGAGATCGCAGGAGATATGCAAGTAATTGGTTAAGCTGTCAATTAGTAAACATGTCCATGTGCTCGAATGATTTCCTGCGATTGGTAGTGGAGCAGAGCTTGATAATTCGGCTGGCTGATATTATAGCTTATTAGTGGTGCTAAGAATCCCTCACAAACTCATGATTCATGTAATTGAATGGTAAGTTTGTTGGGTAGTAGATGAAATCTACTTGTAGACAATGGTTTTGTAAGAATATCAGCCGGTTGATCAAGAGAGTTGATGTGTTGAACTAAAATTTCTTGAGAGAGAATGCGATCCCTGATACAGTGATAATCTATTTCAATATATTTTATTCTTGCATGAAACACCGGGTTGTTTGCCAGGGCAAGAGCAGAGGTGTTGTCACATGAAATTGGCGTTGGGGGAAGAAAGCGAAACATGTAGATCAGCGAGAAGTTGACGTAGCCAGATAATGTCGAAGGTGGCTGAGGCAAGAGAGCGATACTTCGCTTCAATAAAGGATTTTGCTACAATAAGTTGTTTCTTCACACACCATGAGACAAGAGTGTTGTTTAGAAACGTACAGTATCCAGTAATGGATTTTCGATCAGATGTGTATGATGTCCAGTCGGAGTCAAAGAATGATCTCAGTTGGAGATTGCCTGTAGCAATGGGAAGACCGATCTGAAGCGTGCCTTTAATGTAGCGAAGGAGACATTTGAGAATTTGTTGTGCTCGATTAGTCGGTTGGTGCATGTGTTGGCAAACTATATTGGTAGCAAATGTAATGTCTGGCCTTGTAATGGTTAAATATTGTAAGGAGCTTGCTATCTTGCGATATAGAGCTGGATCAAAATTTCATGTAGGAGGAGTTGCCGAAGTCGACTTGATTGCAATGCGAGTTGGAGCAGACTTGCATTGAGAGACTCCAGCGGCTTGAATAATTTCCTGTGCATATTGAGTCTGACTGAGAAAGTAACCATCAGAGGTGTAACTTACCTGGATACCCAGGAAAAATGATATTGGCCTGAGTTCCTTAATAAAAAATTGAGTTTTCAGCTTGTTGATTAAGGTTTGAATGTTATTTGTCTTATTGTATGAGATGAGGATGTCATCTACATATATGAGGATATAGATTTGTGTGTTGTTGTTGGTGTAAATCAGGAGAGAAGGGTCTGACTTGCTGAACCAAAAATCTACTGACATGAAGAAGTTGGTGAGAATTTGGAATCACTGTCTTGGAGCTTATTTGTGACCATAGATGGTCTTGTGAAGTTTGCAAACATAATCTGGGTGAGTGGTATCAGCAAAACCCGGTGGTTGCCTCATATAACCTTCCTCTTGGAGAGTTCCATGGAGAAAGGCATTTGACACAACTAATTGGAGAACTGTCCATTTTATCGTGAGGGCAATAGTGAGTAGTATAAGAATTGTAGGCATTTTGGTTACTAGGCTGAAGGTTTCTTTGGTATTAATGCCATACTATAGCTTGAAGCCTTGAGCTACAAGCCTTGCTTTGTAAAGGTCTATACTGCCATCAGATTTTAGTTTGGTGCGATATGTCCATATGCATCCTAGGACAATATGATGTGACAGAGGTGGTACAAGAGACTATGTTCCCTATTTTTGTAAGGTGATAAATCATCCGAAATTGCCTTTCTCCATTCCAGTATTTTAGCGGCCTGAGTGTAACAGGATGGTGTGGTGGGGGACTGAGTTTTGGCCAAGATATTGAATTGTTGTTTGGGTTTTAAATTGTTAGTTTTGTATCTTTTTAACATTGGATGATGTGGTAGGGGTGGAGTAGGATTAGGTATGGGTGCTACAGTGGTTGGTGTAGGTGGAGTGAGAGATGGTGGGTCGGGTGTGTCAAAAGAGGGTGTGGAAGTGGAGTTGGATGAAGAAATTGGATGAAGTGGTGATGTATTAGAGGTTTGGTTTATGGTAGAGATAGGAATGAGTGTGAGAGGAGTACATTCAGGAGGATAAGGATTTAGTGTGTTGGAGTTATGGGAAGTTAGAGAGGGGAAATTGTTTTCCTAAAAGCTGACATGATGAGAGATATGAATCTTGGAAGTATGCGGATTGAAGAAGTGATAACCTTTATGGGTAGAAGAGTACCCAAGGAATATACAGGCAGCTGAGCGAGGATGAAGTTTGCTTGGAGAAAGTGGATGAAGCCAAGGATAACAGAGACACCCAAAGGTTTTGAGGTGTGTATAGGATGGTTGATAGTCGTGTAGAAGATTGTATGGGTTGTTTAGATGAAGTGTTTTGGAAGGTAATCTGTTGATCAGGAAGTTGGTCGTGAGGAGTGCTTCTAGCCAGAATTTAAGTGGTAGATTGGAGGCATGGAGAAGAGTTCATGTCTTTTCTATGAGGTGATGATGCTTGCGTTCGGTAATTCCATTTTGCTCTGGGGTATATGGACAGCTCATTTGATGTTGAATGTCATGATGATTGAGTAGGTTTTTGAAGTTTTTGGACGTATACTTGCCTCCACCGTCTGATCTAAGGTTTTTAATGTTTGAATTGAATTGAGTTTTAATTAAATGTATGAAATGTTGGAATTTATGAACGGTTTCAGTTTAGTTAACATTGGTTACAACCATGAGAAGCGGGAGAAGTTGTTTATGAAGACGACATTGTAGCTGTAACCATTTAATGATGAAATAGGTGGAGGTCCCCAAATGTCAGCATGAACAAAAACAAAAGGTGCTAAAGTTTTCATTTCATTAATTGAAAATTGTATTTTATGGCTTTTGGCCACATTACACGAGTTACATAGAAAAGTAGAAGTTCTGGAAAGACATATAGTTGGATTTTTGCTAGCTAGAAACTGAAGCAGTTGAATATGTGAGTGGCCTAGTCTTGCATGCCATAGTGAGGTAGAAGACTTGATGGTTTGTAGCACAAAATTTGGTTAAGATTGAAGGATGTAGAGACCGTCCCTTGTGCAACCTCTAAGGAATTTTTGTGAAGTCAGATTGCCCTTGATTGTGAATCCTAGAGAGTCAAAACAAATAGAACAATTATTGTTAGTTGTGAGTTTATGTATTGATAGTAAATTGTGTTTTAGAGTAGGGACATGGAGAAGGTTTTGTAGATGTAGCTTATGTGGACTGTTGGGTAGAGGTAGGAGGCCTTGACCACTAGAATGGATTGGGAGGGAAGTCCCATTGGCGATGGAGATGCTGTCATTGTCGGCATATGGTTGCGGGTTCTACAGATTGGTGGCATCAGATGTCAGGTGAGAAGCGAACCCTGAGTCTAGGTACGATTCAGTTGAAGTATTGGATTGGGCTGATGGTTGGGTAAGCAATGCTCAAGCTTAGGTAGATGGAGAATAATTTAAATTACACCTGTGCCAATAATTCAGGGCAATATGACCTGATTTATCATAAGTCTGACAGGTCGGTCGAGCTATATCAGTGAAGGGATGTGAACAATTATTATTCGATGGTCTTGATGATTATTTGTGTCCACGATAGTTTCCCCTAGATTTGCCAGTTCTTCCGCGTCCTGCATATAAGGTTGTATTGTCTGTAGCCAATGTAGAGTCCCGGTGGAGTTCATTGTTGACATGAATCTCCTCCTTGCACAATAATGGGTAAAGGGTATCCAAGGTGAAGTGCTCTGGAATGGTGCAGATAGTTGTTTTAAAAGAGTTGTAAGCAGGGGTTTGACCATTCAAGATGTGTATAATTATATCTTCTGTGTCTTTGTAAAGTCCTGTCGCTTCTATACTTTCTACGAGCTGCTTTATACGGGATAAGTACTGCGACTTGCTGGAGTCCTTCATCTAGATGCAATGCAGCTCATTTTTCAGTTGTATCACCCTTGATCAGTTGGTTGGTTGCAGCTGGGTTGCTAAGGTACTCCAGATTTCAGCAGTTGTGGTGAGGTGAAGAACATACGGGAGCACAGATGGTGAGATAGTAGAGAGAAGAGCAGCTACCAAATTTTGATCGATTAAGATCCAAAGTTTGACTTCTAAATCAGAGGAGGAACCGATAGGTTTTGCCTATTTTCCCGTGAGATCACCATCAAACCCATTCGCAGAGAACATTTTGTCTACTTTCAAGCTCCATATGGCATAAATTTTACTGGTGAGTTGTATGATGACTATAGATTTTAGATTGGTCATGATGAACTTCAATGGACCTGGTATGGTGAAATCGGCCATTGCCGCTACTGGAGAAGGAGGTTGAGGAGTTGCGGAAGTGGCTGAGCTTTGTTCCGCCATTGAGGAGAGCTGTGAAGCTTAAAGCTCTGATACCATGAAGCAACTTGTAAATTAGCAGTAAATAGAAATGCAAGATAATAGAGGAAGATAAGAAAGATGGAAACTGTATGAATCTTTCTATTTCATGGTTCCTATAGTAAAGCCATGAGTGTACATATATGAGTAAACAATTAGGAGATTGCAGGAGATATGCAAGTAATTGGTTGAGCTATCAATTAGTAAACGTGCCCCTGTGCTGGAATGATTTCATGTGATTGGTAGTGGAGCAGAGCTTGATAATTCGGCTGGCTGATATTATAGCTTATCAGTGGTGCTAACATTTTGTTCTTAATAGTGAAACTAAA
Source organism: Dendrobium catenatum (assembly GCF_001605985.2). Lineage (NCBI taxonomy): Eukaryota > Viridiplantae > Streptophyta > Magnoliopsida > Asparagales > Orchidaceae > Dendrobium > Dendrobium catenatum. Next base: position 789,373 of record NW_021319216.1, read on the forward strand.
ATTTTGTCAACTAAACACCATAATGATAAATTTTATCTAATAAATTGCAAAGGATGACTTTCACCCAAAAATTTTTCATCTTATCTAATATAATTAGGAAATATTACAGTAGTAAGTTTACTATCATTGGAAAACGATGTAAGTAAACCATCATGAGATCTTAACAAAAATGTTTGCATTTTATTTGGAAAAAAGACTATATATTTAGGTGCTATACAAACTATTGAAAATGATATAGATTTAGATTCCATAAACAGTAATAACATGTGATTTAATTAGAAGACAAGATTATAAACTAGGGGATTCAGTTGTGGTTTCTATCAATGAAGGAACTTCAAGCTTTATTATAAGACAATTAGACTAGATGACAGCTAAATGTTTAAGAGAGAACAAAGTTTGTGGAGTTGGAATAGTGTTAAACACTTCCATAAGTAATCCTAAAAGAACCATAATAAAAATTCAACTAGAAAATATAGATAATAGAATCTATATGTGTTCTAAGTGGTTTGAAAATTAAGCAAAGATTAATTGACGTGCCACACTCCAAAATCTAGCTTAGAATTGAAATCTTAGAATATACCAGAGCCACTAATAAGCATCCATAAAATAAATATATACATGGTAGAAGATATTTTTCCTTTCATTTCATCATCAAAATATATAGGTTTACATTTTCTAGAAAATCTATGTATAATAGCTTTTAGATGATTTCTTTAGTCAATTTATCTCTCATCAATCATGCCTACAAAATAAATAAAAAAATACAAGAAAATACCTAAGATACTAAGCCTACTCTTCTTGTCTCCATCGGGTCCTTATGCTTCTCTAATATTTTGAAATATCATACAATGAACAAAATCCCACTAGGTCACAAGAACCAACCCATACACCTGATATAAAAAAAATTAGAATAATATGCATGTAATAATTCAAATCAATTTAGAGCATCATTATCATGGATTCATATTCATATGAAATATGTTAGCAAAAGTTGTAGTGGTCAACATGAATAGTTTAACATAGTATGAATCATAATCATGAAAATCATCAGTAATTATTTACTCAAATCTATCCTAATATATCAAAAATAGTGTTATAGTATGACTATCACAGGAATAATGTAATATAGTATAATGCATGTGAATATCATAAATATCATTTATATGTCTTATCATATTATTTTTTATTTATATAGTATGTACAAAACTTATGTATAAGGTGCATCACATATCTGTATTTATATCACTATTATTATGAATCATATTCATGTATCTTATAGCTCATGTGTCATAGAACTTATGGATGTTCATATTATCTTTAGTCAATATATCATTCATGCATGTATATATTTAGATTAGTGCAAGTCAAGACATCCAACTAATCATATGTTGTTTCTTTATATTTTGTCATATTATGTCATGTTAAGTCATGTTTTAGTGTGTTTGGTTGCTATCTTTTTAAAAGTTTTCTCTCATGCTCAGTGGAATATCTTGTTTCTTATAACTCATTATCTTATATCTTGTGTTACTCCATAAGTCTATAATTTAAAGAAAAGGTTGTCAACCCACCCTCCTGTAGAGCATATCTTGCTCTAGTCAACTTTAATTAGTCTCAAACTAACCAAACTTTCTTGCATTACACCAATGTTATATTATACAAATAGTTTATAATATAGAATATGTGCATCTTATATTATTTAACCTGCAGATCTCTTTAAGCTATTAATATATGTTTCCTATATGTATACATACAATAGTATGTATGCTTTTGTGAACTATATCATATGCATGCCATGTTAGGATAAATGAGACATGCATCAATTCCAAATCTTTTCACATATTTATCTTTATTCATACTAGCTTAATTAAAATAATGCACATGTTATTCAACCTAGTGAAAATAGAAGATGATTATACAAAAAATGTGTAGAATAATTATAACTATAATATATAAAAATCATGTAAATCATGTTCATTAAATGAGATGAAAATGCATAATAACTTGATTTAGGAGGAATAAAAAATTCATAACCCAAAATCATTAAAAACAAAAGTAGGATTCAAGGTACAAATAACAATTAATGCAACTTTTACATCTTGGAGGATGGATAAAAAAGATTATGTGGATACTTTCTCTTTCTTCACTCTTCTCTCCTCTCCCCCTTATCTTCTCTCTCACTATAGGAAATTAATGAATTTCTGGAGGTCTGAACCGGTAATTATGTAACTATCGATATTAATGGTGATTTAACCAGCGATTAGACCACCAGTATTTACCGGCAGTTTAACCTGTGATTATTTAATTTACCGCCGCCAGAATTAGCAGTGGTTAAATAACTATAGGTTAGTCTGCCGGTATTATTTCTTACTGGCATGTTACCGGAGGTTAAAACCATCGGTGATAAGTAAAGTTTTTTTGGCAGTCAGAATCGTTGGAAAGCTACCGAAAACTGCCCTAAATTTAGCCATCCCCAGCCTTCCATTTTATTTACTTGCATCCTCCTCTCTCTCCCTACAGATAGACACAGCCGTCTTCTCCACCCTCTCTCGATTGAGACACTCCCTTAAGCCACCAATAAGCTCACTTTGGTCAAAGATATCGCCCCCACTCCAGCATCAAAGCACGACCGAAGATCTCGCCCTCACTCCTATGCGAAACTGGCGTCTGAGTCCGATCAAACCGTATCTGTAGGTTTGCATTATTATTATTATTATTATTATTATTTTAATTTTAAAGTTATTTGTAATTTTTTATATATCAAGTGAATTTGGGTTAAAGAGTTAATAAGTATTAAATAGGGTTCATATTTTAAAAGCCTCTTAATCAAATGAATATTAACTTTGACCACCGTTTTGAAAGGAGGCTATGAAAAAATCAAAAGATTTGTTGAGATCAAAAGATAGTTTTGATTATTTTAATATGATAGTTTTGATTATTGATTAGGAGATAGTTTTGATTATTTTAATAAGTTAGTTTTGATTAGGGGATAATTTTAATTAGTTTTGATTATTTTAGTAAGATAGTTTTGATTATTTAATATGATAGTTTTGATTACATAAATGTGGTTCATGTTTTAATATGATAGTTTTTATTACATAAATGCAGTTCATATTAGGTTTTCGTAGAAATGGTTAGACAAAGTTTTGGTTTAATTTAGGGCCTAGAAAAGTAAAAAAATCAATATGAAGTCTTGAACATTCTGTTTACAATCACAAATCATGCGTCCCCTTACATTCCTTGATATGATGATTGGTTACTTATTATGGTCTTTGATTCTAGGGAATTATATCCTATGCCTCGATCTATCTCTTTGATCATCATATTGCCAAATTATCTCTTAATCTATTTTTAGTAACATTGGTGTAATTAACCAATGTAACAAAAAAACTAATGGACATGAAAATGATAATAACTAGATGACTATATAGCCAGAGCATTAAATCCATTAATAACAGAGCATCAAAGGTTGTTGCAGCAACACAAAGCATGATTTGTGAGAAACATAAACTTAGGGAATTAAGTTCATGACAATATCCATGTACTTCCAGCTGGCTATTTTTGGATCGAATGGATTTTTTAACTGTACGACTAATAGTAAAACCATCGTTGTAGTTTGATCCAAAACATGTACTATTCCTTTCTCTCTAATGATAGTAAACGGTACTACAAATAGTTAGGAAGTAGATTATTTTTTTAACCACATTAAAATTAGATGCTTCATTAAAGTGTTAAAAAGGCTATAACATATTAGACTTCAGCAGAGAACTACACATCCACAAAATCAAAGAGGATGTAACTGCAAAATAGGTATCACATTGAAAAAAGAGATGAGAAATTGATTCAGGAAAAGTATTGAATAACCCATAATGTAAGTTAATATTAACGCCTCTTTTCCTTCCTTCATAGAAGTCTTCAATAAAAGTGTTAAATGTAAGAGTTTCATCATTACACCATTTAACAACATAAGAAGTTTTAGTCTGAATTTGAATAGGTAGAATGTCTCTCTTTAAGTTATCCTAAAGGATAGGAGGAAGAAGCCAATAATAATCACAAATAATTGAGCTTAAGGGAATATTATTATTTCTCTTAATATCAGGTAAAAAATAGAGTTGGAGGATCCCTATTTTGGTGAAATAAATGAAATTTATAACATTAAGGCTAACAAATAGGGTTAGAGAGTTCTCTACGAATTTCTATAAGATGGTTGTGAAACCTACAATTCTTTATTATGAGACCTACAATGCATTATAATTCAAGTAAAGTACACTTGTTCGAAAGTATCACACGTACACTTGTTCAGGGTGCATATCTTCTAATAATTGATTTCATAACTATATATGGGGACATTTTCTTCAACGTCCAAATGAATATCCAAGAAGAGAGATATTAGATATATAACATATTATTACTAGGTCGAAAAAGATTAACAGATGAAATTATATAGGGAGTTGAGACTTTCATTCAAGTTACATCACAACTGCATTCCTTTAAGTTTGATAAAATATTTAAATGTCTATGTTTTAAAAATAAAAATCAAGTATTCCTCAAGCCCGATGATGTGAAGCTTGATTTATATAATAGGAGATTTCTTCCAAACTACTAGATTTGGACCTCACATGGAGAGTACGAGCCACATAATGATACTCATGCAAGTCCATCCATAGCTTTAAAAACATTTAATGAAGATCAAATGACTAGACCAAATGAAGAACTTATTTTTTGATGTAGCTGGTCCTAAAGGGTTAGTGTGGAAGAGCCACCAATTATAAAAATTAAAAAATTCTTTGAGTTACTACATGTAGCTCAAAAACTAATTTAGAATAGTTGCAAAACTTATTCAAAATTATCGTTTATAATGAGGATGCTAAGTATTAAAATTGAATATAATATTCCTCGTGATTGTTCCAATGACTTAATTGGTCTTCTCAAGGAAACTAATCCAATAGACAATTTAATTCCCTCAAATTTGTATCGAACAAAACAATTAGTATCCAAGTTGGGTCTCACTACTACAAAAATTGATTGTTGTATCAATGGATATATATTATACTACAAGGATGATGTAACAAATGTTTCTTGTCACACCTGTAATGCACCTCGATTTAAGCTAAACTCGGGAAAATAACATCGCCAATAGAAAGATGTTCCATATTCTCACTTATTTTATTTACTGATCCTTCCAAGACTTCAGCGACTCTATGCATCAATGAGTTCAACAGGCCATATGAGATGGCATAAGGAGAAATTAACATATAGTGATATTCTTTCTCTTCTATCAGATGTTGAAGCATGAAAATATTTTGATCGAGTGTATGCTTCATTTGCTGCTGAACCCCGTAATATAATATTGGGATTATGTGTTGATGATTTTACCCCATATAGTTAGGAAACTACACTGTACTCTTGTTGGCCAGTTATACTAACATCATACAACCTTCCACCAGAGATGTGTATAACTACTCTATACATGTTTTTAACACTTATAATACCTGGATCATATAATTCAAAAGCAAAAATTGACATTTTTTTGCAACCATTAATTGATGATCTCAAGTTATTATGGGAAGAAGGTATTCTCATATATGACATCTCAATAAAATAAAATTCTTTCCTTCAAGCTTCATTGCTTTGGACCATTAGTAATTTTTCAGCTTATGATATGTTTTCTGGTTAGAGCACAGCAAGAAAATTAGCTTTCCCTTACTGTATGGAGAAAACTAATGCTTTCACACAAAAACATGGAGGGAAAAATACTTAGTTTGATGGTCATCATATGTTCATACCTACTAATCATCAGTTTCAGAGGAATAAGGAAGCATTCTTTAAAAATAGAGTTGAGAGGTCACCTCCTTCACCCAGATTAAGTGGTGATGATGTACTATAGAGATTTTTTACTTTCTAATAATTATTAATTTTCTAATATTATGAGAGTCTAAATTTTCAGGATATGGTGTTCAATATAATTGGATTAAAAAAAGTATTGTTTGAATATTATCATATTAGAGAACTAATTTGATAAGGCATAATTTAGATGTTATATATATTGAGAAGAACCTTGGTGGGAAAAATTATGTCACCACGCAGATTTTGATTTCTCTTATTTTGTAATCGAATACTACATTAAGAATAAAGTATAATCTCGAGAGACTGACACAATATTCTATAATGGATTTAATATCAAAATAGGATTTTAAAAATTGATATTTCTATAATCAAACACAGTTTAAAGAATAGCATATTATTTCGAAAAA
>NW_021319217.1:0-3449 GCF_001605985.2 Dendrobium catenatum
TATAGGAATTAATCTTAATTACAAGTCATTTAGGACAGGTGGTTTTCATATCAAAAATCATCAATTCCTACCTGTCGGTGTATCATATCATGTCAATCTATATTCTTATGCCTCATTTTTTATATCATTTAGGATCCTACCACAAACCCTATTTTAAAGAAAAGTCGTTAGCCCACTCTCTAATGTAGAGTAAAATGCCTCCAGTCAATCTGAGTTAATTAATCATTGTTAACCAGCTTTTCTTACATACAAATATTTTTAAGTATATATAACATAATAAACATATGATGTCACACTTAATATTTAATTCATCGTATCATATTAATACATGTAAATTTTACATATGAATCAAAATTAATGGAATTCATAAGAAATACAATTTGCTCTTTTTCACATATATATACTCACAATAGATGGATTATGATAAATATGCTTGTGATATACTCATATGAAAATATTTTAATAATTATTTTCCAAATTTCTAAATTTATCCAAATTAGAATATTTCCCCCAAAATCTAAAAATACTCAATGAAAATTGAATATGATCATGCCAATATATACAGACAAATTAAAACTATAATATACTGAAAGTTATATTGTGAAAAATTGCTTGAAATAAAGATATCATAATTTTTATAAATTTGATCAAATTAAAAATCATAAGACACAAAATATATAAATCATTGGAATCAGAATAAGATTATGATAACCTACATTGAGATGAATATTTTTCCCAACTAGACCGGCTAACAAAAATCACTCTAAAATCTTCAAAGCCTAAGTTTTATTTTTTCTCACCTATCTTTTTCCCTTAATTTTTTGTTTCTACTCTCAGTTAAGCCCAATAAATAGGGGAAAAAAGGATCATTCTATGATATGTATAATAAAATAATAATAGGACATAAATATAATTATATACTTTGTTCAATTTTTAATGTAAAATCTATATAAATCATTTTATATCTTCAAATACCATGATTAAAAAATCATAAAAAAATATCCATAAAATATCCCAACATGTCTAGAAGACGGGTAAAATCGATTTGAAAAACGAACATCTAATGATCCCATAAAACTCACTTAGACTAACATGTATCAATTATCCACATTACCCATAAAATTAGAAGAAAATTATTACAATTAAAGCATAACAATATATATATTATGATGAATTCAATTTATAAATTGGACTTATAATAACTCATGAAATATTATTTGATTGTATCAAAATATAACCTTATCCAAACAAGATTCGAAAGCTCAAAAATAGTTCGAATAATATTGGAACAACTTTCAAACATATAATTTAACATAAACTTTAAATCCACCGTTGCTTAGCTTGGTTGGTGGGGAGTATAGTTAGGAACTCCCAACCCGTACTCGATTCTCCTCGAGCGACAGCGCCTCATAAGTGGGACCCAATTAAGTGCGTGACAGGGGGTTTCTGGGTGAGTGGCTCTTCTAGATCAACCGAGGATTAGTCACGCCACGAAACGCTATTTCAGAAGTGGCAGCGGATGAATACTCCGTTCTAAAAAATGATAAACTTTAAATAAATAGTCCAATGCCAAAATCGTTGGCCCACAAAAAATTTTTAGATATATATTTTTTTTAAAATAAATGTCGTGCATATTATTTTATTTATTTTATTACGAGGCATAGAAAATAATTTTTTTTTCTTTTAATTCTTTTCAATTCATGAAGATAACAATTTGACAAAAAACCAACTGAAGAGAGAAAAAAAAAAACCAAAAAATAGACAAATAAGTCAATATTTAAATTTAAATTTAATGGTAAAAAAGGACATCAAAGAACAGCTCACCGATCCCCGAGACGCTATCCTTCTCTCTGCCATCGGAATGCGACCGTATAAATTTAACTGATCGGCTTCATTCTCTCTAACCTATCCCTCATCCGATTTCCAGATCCCGCTCGCCGCGCCATGGCCGACGCCGTTGCTTCTTCTACTCCATCAGCAGCCGGTGATGCCGCCATCGCCACCGACGGAATCGCCACCGACGGCATCTCCACCGACGGCATCTCCACCGTCCCTTCCATAGCTCACAACCACCCTCCTTACGATGATGTAAGTCCTTTTTAAACGCTTCTCCTCCGTTTCACATAGATGTACTAAGCTTCCATGATGTATCTTCTTCTTCTCCGTTTCAAATAGATGATTTTAAGGGCAATTGAGGCGCTTAAGGGTCGCAAGGGGTCGAGCTGGTACGCAATCTCGAAATACATTTCGGACAATTACTCTGACCTTCCGCCAACTCACGCCACTCTCCTCACTGATCACCTCCGCCAACTCCACTCCAAAGGCGTCATCCGTATGTTGAAGCTTTGCTATAAGCTCGAAGATGGATCAAGGAAGCTAGGTCGGCCCCCTAAGTCCGTTCCTTCTGGTGAACCCAGAAAGCGTGGCCGGCCTCCGAAACTTTTATCTGATGTTTCTGCAACTAACAAGGGAAAGCCAGGGCGGCCACCGAAGGGTACTGGTCCACTGGTCAATGGACCGGTTTATATTGTTTCGCAGGCCGAGCAGCTTAGTTCTGGTCTTTTACAGGGTTTTCCTGGGGCTGTGGCTATTGTTCTTCCCAAGAGCCTGTTGAGCGAGAAGGCGGCCAAGAGCCCCATTCTTATTTTGCCTAAAGGGATCCAGTCTTTGGTTGATGCTTCTGCTGGGAAGAAGAAGCGGGGAAGGCCAAAAAATGTTGATATTAAGAAAAAGCGTGGTCGGCCAAGAAAGAAAGCTGCTTCTGCTTTTTCTAGGCAGGAGCTAGGGAGTTATGGAGATGAGAATGGAAAGCCTGCAAATCTTGTTGCGAAAGGGCCTGGACGACCATGGAAGATCAGAGACTTGCTGGTGCCTGGAAATACAGGGGAGATATTAGAGAAATCTAGAGAGACAGACATACTTGGAAGTGTTCAAGGGGCTCAGGATACTACAGGTTTGGAGGTGAAAAAGAGATCTGTTGGGCGCCCCAGGAAAACGCCATTGGTTGAAGGTTCCAATCCTCCTTCTGATGTTCTAGTTAAATAAGACATTGGCATAATTATCTGCTGTGTTATTTAGATTTATCTGTTGGGTCATGAATTGCTAGTTTTTATGTCAGAAATAGTGGTGAATATACCAGTAGCTGGATAGTTAGTTGTGCTTGTATGAATTTTATGCTTGTTTTATGTGGTTTAGCTTATCAACTGAAAGTTTGAAATAGTTCTTTATCTTGGTGTAAATTATTGTTTTGAAAGGAAATTTTTTTGTGTGAGCCCAGGTTGCACCCCCTGAGGCACTTCAGGGAGGCATTCAACCTGTGTTATAAATCCTACAAGATAGGGCACCATTCGGGGCAAACGGGGCACACCTTTTGTTCTGATAAGGTGCATGGCTTGCCATATAAGTTGACCTCGATTAATTTTGAAGTTATCAAGTTATTAAATAAATTT
>NW_021319217.1:3549-10891 GCF_001605985.2 Dendrobium catenatum
AATAACATTCTCTGCAAGAATCTCACATTACGTTCTCACTAACTAATACAAGGTCAAAAACAAGGCCTTGAACATGTATCACGACTGCGCACCAAGTCATGTGCCTAAACCGCCACAATCTCATGCCTAAAAGTAAGCAAATCATAAGATGAGCATATAAGTATTAATAATGGAGTATTTAAGAAAGTGTCTAATCACATTCTTCCCATTTTATTCTATCATTCTTCAAGGCTTCGTTTTGTGAGACGGTTTTTTCTGCTTTCATTTAGCTGTAATTTTTCTAGTACATATTTTATATAGCCTATTTATATCTATACGATGGTATGAATGAAGTATAATACACGATTACTATAGTGCTGTAATTACACACTAGACACAGACACATGGCGTCGCATATAACAGCATAGCTTATCCCGAGAGCACAGAGATTTAAGTGTGCAATTCGTAGAAGTTTAGACATATTGAGAGGTAATTATTAGATCACGCAGCTTCCGCAATATACACACACAAAAACAATTTGTTATCTTATATAGAGATATCTCATTTCCAAGGGCCCTGCATATATCAACTTAGCCATCAGTATTATATAAATATACTTACAATAGATAAATATACATTCTATCCTTATGAAAGAAGTAAAAGAGCAATTAAAGCAACGGAATTTGTTAGATTAGATGTCGATTAAAGGTGGTTCAATAGGTGTGAGGTATTTGATTTGGAAGGTAATTTTAGAATAGCAGGAAAATCAGCAAAATACTTATTCGCATCTTTATATGAAATCTTATAAGTTTTAAAGTGAGAACTCCAGATTGCTCGTCTCAGCTCGCAATGGCAAACCCAAATTCAATGACCCTTTCTCACCCTTCCTGGCCACATCGGGACGAAATCTTGCTAAAATTGCAAGAACAAGCTATGTATAAGAATTACAATAGTACACATATATATACGGGCCAATATACAAGTGATGCATGATCAAAATACTACAGTAAGATATACAGAGGGCAGAAACTGAAGCTGTATTCTAAATCAATATATGCAACGATCTAGATACTTATGAGATGATTTCAATATTAACTAAATCTAAGGATCAAAGCACTAAAAGAGTGAAGCTTGCAGAAACCCGGGCAGAAAGATCAGATCGGTATAAGGGAGGAAATTCTCTTACAGAAGAAAAAAATGTGTATCTTCGTAATTTGTCTCGGACTGAACTTTTGGCTTTTTCACATATGGGTCCTTGATATAATCGAAAGGTGGTAGTCTTAATCCGTCTTGTCTTCTCTCGAGACTTCCTACATTCTAGAAACATTCAATTGACTTCTATTGGCATACCAAGTAATGGACGCATATGATTGGGCTGATGTACAGCATTTTTATAAGTCTTGAAAATAAATATGTTACTGCACAATATCACTCTTTTGGTATTTATTCATTTCGGTAAAATTAATGTCATTTTTATTACTATACTTATTATTCATTATTAATTTTCCTGAAACATGAGGTATCCGTACTCAGGTCTGCCACTCTAAGGGCTTAACGTTTGGATCTGGCTTTTACTGCTTTTTAAAAACGGGAGTTTTGTACAAATTTTTTTAATTTTGTACTAAAAAACTCCGTTTTAAGAAAGGCAATAAAAAGCGCCCAAACGAAGCCTAAAAGCGAGTGTTTGGTTGTGTAACTGAGAGCATTCTTGGGAGAGAGAAAGAGATGAGAAGTAAAATGTATCTTTATTGATCTGTCAAGTCTAAACCTCTATTACAGGTACATATATATAATACCGAGAAAAGGCATAAAAAGTAAATACAAGGTTATTCTGAGTCCTTATGTATAAGTCGTTTTCTTACAGCCCCCCGCAAATTAATCATTCGGAGTTCGAATGGTTAATTTGGAGCGAAGATAGTTAAAACGAGTATAAGAAAACGGTTTGGTTAAAATATCTGCTATTTGATCTTGAGAGGAGATATGCTGAATTTGGATAGCTCCGGCGTTGATATGTCGACGGATGAAATGATAGTCTATTTCGATGTGCTTCGTCCGGGATTTGAAATACAGGATTTTTGGTGATGGCGATAGCGGATAAGTTATCGCTGTGTATGATAGTTGGCGTTGATTGATCAAGCTGAAGTTCAGAGACGAGTCGGCATAGCCAAAGAACCTCCGATGTGGCTGCAGACAAAGCCCTGTATTCTGCTTCGGTTGAAGACTTGGCCACGGTAGCTTGTTTCTTTACGGACCAAGACATGAGGTTTGGTCCTAGAAAGGTGCAGAAACCGGAGACCGATTTCCGGTCGGAGTTGTCGGATGCCCAGTCGGCGTCCGTGTAAGTGCGAAGTAGCTGGTCTCTGACAGTGATCGGTAGTCCGAAATGTATTGTTCCTTTGATGTAGCGGAGGATGCGTTTGATACACTGGAAGTCATGAACCGTAGGTTTCTGCATATACTGGTATGCTCGGTTGGTAGCAAAAGCTATGTCAGGCCTTGTGATCGACAGGTACTGCAGTGAACCTGCTAATCGACGGTAGGAGGGCGGGTCATGAAAGGCCTGGGCGTTGTCTGGTCGTGGAGAGGAGGCTGGTGCGATCGGTGTAGAGCAAGCTTTGCAGTTGTCGAACCCGGCTTCCTGAATTAGCTTGCTTGCATAGTGTTCTTGTGTTAAAAAGTATCCAGTGTTAGTTTTAATGACTTGGATACCTAGGAAGAGTGAAATAGTACCGAGCTGTTTAAGAGAGAATGCCGTATTTAATTCTTGGAGAAGTGTTTGGATAAGAGATGCGTCATTACCTGTAATGAGAATATCGTCAACGTAGATCAAAACATAGATTCGAATTTGTAATTTATTAAAAATGAGAAGTGAGGGGTCGGAACAACTAAACCCAAAACCGCGTGATTGTAGGAAGCTGGTGAATTTCTGAAACCAAAGTCGCGGTGCCTGTTTTAGACCGTATATGGATTTGTTTAACTTGTAGACGTGATTTGGATGAATTGGATCTTCATAACCGAGAGGTTGACGCATGTAAATGTCGCCAGGTAGGTCGCCGTGGAGGAAGGCATTGGAAATATCCAATTGCAGTATTTGCCAGTCTCGATTGATGGCAAGGGTGAGGAGTGTACGAATTGTAGGCATTTTAGCCACCGGACTAAAGGTCTCGGTGTAATTCTCACCGTATACCTGATTGTAGCCGAGAGCTACCAAGCGAGCTTTGTGATGATCAATCTCACTGGAAGGGTGAAGTTTTAATTTGTAGGTTCATTTGCACCCGAGTATATGTTTGTTGGGCGGTGGAGGTACGAGAGACCAGGTATTTTGTTTTTGCAAAGCATTGAACTCTGTTTGCATAGCCGCTCTCCAATGAGCGTGTTGAACAGCTTGTTTATACATGGAAGGGGTATAGTGCAGCTCGGTATGACTGAGCAGAGTGAAAATTTTCTTTGGTTTGAAAATTCCTGATTTGGATCTGGTTTGTATGGAGTGGGTTGGTTGGGGTTGGGCTAGAATGTTGTGATCAGGATCAGCAGGAGGTGGGACGGGGTTAACGGTTGTGGGAGAGTTGCTGGGTCGGTGAAGTTCCTGAGGAGCAAAGTTGTTGAAAGTGGTAGAAGACGGTATTGGTTTACTGGTGGTGGTGGGAAGAATAGAAGTAAGGATGAGAAGTTTTGGGTGCTGTGGGTGGGGAAGTTGAGGTGGAGCAGTAGAGATAGATGCGGGGGTATTTTGGTAGGGAAAAGTATTTTCACAAAAGACCACATACCGTGAAATAAAAGTCCTGTTAAGTTCTATGTTATAGCATTTGTATCCTTTGTGTTTGCTGGAGTACCCGATGAAGATACAAGGTTGAGATCGAGGTTTGAGCTTGTTGGAGGCGTAAGGTGTGAGCCATGGGTAACAAAGGCAACCAAAGGATCTAAGGTGTGAGTAAGTTGGTTCTTTGTTATACAGCATATGATAAGGGTATTTAAGGACAAGAGATTTGGATGGTAGACGGTTTATCAGATAGGTTGCGGTGGTAATGGCGTCAGCCCAGAATTGATCAGGAACATTGGACTCATGTATAAGGGCACGGGTTAGATCAAGAAGATGGCGGTGCTTCCTTTCGGAGACGCCATTCTGTTCTGGGGTGTGCGGACAACTTAGCTGTTGTACAATGCCATGGTCATTGAGAAAAGTTTGAAACTCTGTACTAGTAAATTCACCGCCACCATCTGAGCGAAGATTTTGCGGTGTGGTGTGGAATTGAGTCTGAATTAAGCTGCAAAGCGATTTAAATTTTGTTAGTGTTTCATTCTTGGAGTTCATAAAAAATAACCAAGATAACCTTGTGTAATCGTCAATAAACACCACATAATAGCGAAAATCATGTAAGGACGGCATTGGGGCCGGCCCCCATACATCCGAGTGTATAATTTGAAACGGATGAGTGGTTGCAGTAATTCGTTTATTAAAGGATTGTTTGTGGCTCTTGGCCATATTACAAGAATTGCAATTAAAGGTAAAAGAAAGATTCTTGAGCTCGGGTAGTTTGTGCGCTAGATATTGTAGTAACTGATTGTTGGGATGGCCCAAGCGGGAAGGCCAAGTTAACGAGTTTGTCACATTGGTGTGGTAGGCTTGCTGGTTGTCACCCGGTTCCAGTTGCAGTTGATAGAGAGCGTTACGGAGATGGCCACGAAGCAGTGGATGATTGTCCTGTATGTCCTTAATAACAAATCCATTAGAATCAAATGTAATAGAGATTGAATTTTCTGTTGTTAGTTTAGAAATAGAGAGTAAGTTATGTGTGAGAGAGGGGACGTGTAATAACGTGCAGAGGTGTAGCTTACGGTGGTTGTCCGGTAATGGGAGTAACCCTTGACCGGAGCTATGAATTGGCATGGAGGAGCCATTGGCAAAGGTTACAGAGTCTTGACCGTTGTATGGAAACAGGTTGATAAGGTTCTTGCTGTCTGAAGTAAGATGAGTGGTTGCTCCGGTGTCAAGTATCCACAGTTGCGTGGAATGCCCGTTCGGCTGAGCTAGCAAAGCACGGGGACCATTAGAAGTGGAGGTAGGAGCATACTTGAGATTTAGCCTATGCCAACAATTTATGGCGATATGGCCGGCTTTGCTGCATATTTGACACACAGGGCGCGAGGAGGATGTGTTGGACGCAGAATTAGCGGGATCTTGCGAATCGGGCTGACGATACGTTGAGTTCTTGTTCTTGGTAAACTTCTTTTGATACCGATTTCGATTTGAGTTTTGAGAGTTTGCATAGAGTGCGGAAGCAGAGGATAAACGTGCTTGTTCTGTATGCAGATCTTGATTTATGTGAATCTCCTCGCTGCATAGTAGAGAGCAGAGGTTGTCGAGATCGGCGGGAAGAGGTGATGCCCATATGTAAGTTTTGAGTGAGTTGTACGCGGCAGGTAGTCCCTTGAGAATATATAACACGATGTCTTCTTGATCGATTGTGGCACCGGAGGCAGCTATGTTGTCCACGAGATTCTTGATCTGTGAAAGATATTGTTGCATCGTGAGGTTGTTCATCTGAATGTGGTGCAACTCATTCTTGAGTTGAATCACACGAGATCGGCTTTGAGATTGCAGACGACGCTCGAGAGTATTCCATACGTCTTGCGCGGTGGTGAAATGGATCACGTAAGGTACGATGGCCGGGGATATAGTTGAAAATAGCGCGGAGATGAGATTGTTGTCGACGAGGCACCACCGAGCATACTCAGGAGAGTCAAGATCAGACGGTGGTGTTGATTTGCCCGTCAGGTGATCCGCGTAACCATTCGCAGACAGATGTTGGAATAGTTGCATTCTCCATATTGGATAGTTTTCCAGAGTCAAGTGATGCGGAATGATGTTCTTGAGGTTATAGATGATAAATTTGAGAGTTGTCGGAATTTGAGGTTCGGTGGATACTCCAGTGATAGCCGTGGAAGAGGGAGGGAGGGAAGAAGAAGAATCTTGATCTCCCATATATGGCTCTGATACCATGAGAGCACTTCTTGGGAAGAGAGAAGGGAGATGAGAAATTAAATGTATCTTTATTATCTGTCTAAACCTCTATTACAGGTACATATATATAATACCGATAAAAGGCATAAAAAGTAAATACAAGGTTATTCTGAGTCCTTTTTTATAAGCCATTTTCTTACAAAAGATACCCCACCACCTTTAAGCATAAGATCAAAATGTCCATCTGTTCCAGCGAAGAGCAAGTTAGCAATCTGTTCATTGATAGCTGGGAAGAAGAGAATCCAATAGAGAGTTACAACAGACATAAGAGAAGGTCTGAATTTTTCCATTTAGCTATCTTCATACACACAGCCATACGGATCTTATGAGAAACAGTAAGAATAGAGGAATGAGAATTATCAAACCTCCTAACATTTCTTTATTTCCAAATCATGCAAACAGAGCAACAAATTAACAGAAGATAGCAATTCTTCATCTTCCCATCAGTCAAAAGTATAGTATCCAAAACATGACTTAAATTCGGTCTAAGGAGATGACTGTTCAGCAAAGGAATAAGCATAGTAATGACAGCAAAAGAAAAGTCACACTTAAAAAACAAGTGTCTAGCATTTTTAGAGCAACCGTGACAGAGCACACAAACATCAGAAACAGAAAGACCTCTCAAACTAAGATTATCAGATGCTTTCAACCCATTCAGCATAGCCATCCAACAGTAAGAGGAATAACTCAAGGCATATCTTTTATGCCAAACCATGTGATGCCAACTCACAGTAGGCAACTGCCTATAAAAAAATTTAATATATTTGCTTAAGCCTTTAGACGAATCATCCTTCCAGAATAAGCAAGTATCATTGTCAATAGGAAGGAGATTAAAACATCCCACAGAAGCAGGACTAAGAGTTGCAGGAAGAGTCCAAAAAATAACATCAATATTGGAGTTGATATGGAAGATACCATGCAACAGGGCAAAGTCAGGGACGTTCATAGTCGAATGACCATTACACCAGTGGTCCCAAAACAAGGAAATGGGGGAGGGATAACAAATATTAAACTGTAATTGATCCCTAGCAATAACAGCCACCTTACACAGACTTTTCCAAAAAGAGGAAGCTTTGGCAAAGGGTGGTTTTCAGGGAGAGGTATATTTAGCCAAGAGCCACTTAGCTAAAAAGTTATTGCAATTATAAATCCTCAGAATAAGAGCACAATGATAGCTAAATTGTAAGGCTTGAAAGGTAGGTAAACCAATGCCCCCATGCTGTCTTGGCTTACAAGTATTTTTCCAAGATATCATATGCATTTTTCTCCCCGTAATATCCCCAAAGTAAAGAAACTTAGCACATATTTTATCAATTTGCTTTAAAATTGATTTAGGTATAA
>NW_021319218.1:0-15739 GCF_001605985.2 Dendrobium catenatum
ATATTCTTAAAAGTAATTATTTTAAGTATCTCAACTTTGCTAAAAATAATCTTAATAAATATTTAAGCTTTGTTTGAGTTGGCTTTATTACTGCTTTTTAATGCCGGGTTTTGATAAAAAAAAATATTTTGATAGCAGAAAAAAATAAAAAATTAAAAACATTTTAAGATAAAATTAAAAATATGGAAAATATTTTAATGATATATATAATAAAATAATAAAACATTGAGAGGATGTAACGACCCGGTCCGTCAATCAAATCCAAGAATTTTGGGTTTGGATTCATCAGTTAATAAATAGGTAGATTTCAAATTAGGTTTTTTGACCCGTTTATTAAATTAGACATATTTGATTTGACCCACGAACCCATTTGTTGAAGTGAAAATACCCTCTTTAATATCATTTTTTCTTAATTTTTTGTGTGGATATAATCTTTTTATTTTTTATCAAATATCTTAAAATTTATAATTAATAGGGTATAAAAGAAATTTAAACCAAAACGGATTAATAAGATAGATTCATGTCATTCGGATTGCTAGCGGGTCAGTTTAAGTTTGTATTTTTGATCCGTTTATTAAACAGGTTGATTGAACACGAATTGGATTAATTTCAGGTCCAACCCGAATCCGACCCATCAGTCCATTTTTACATCCTTAATATAAGTTGTGAAAATATCATAAATGCCAGTTTTGTAACATAAAAATTGAATGAGAATATTCTATAATATTTGAATTTTTTTGTTTCATTTATTACAAGTGCACGTGATTCAAATTATTTAAAAAGAAAAAAGAATAATTGAAGATATTTTTTTAAGTCATGAAAATTGAATGCATCAGCAAAGGACAAAGACACCTGTCGGTGGCAGAGCGGGCAGCAGCATGCGAGCTGGTCGATGATGAATGTGGTTTTGTAATAGAATACAGACATGAAATAAACCTAAAACAATTGAAAACAAAATAGAATAAATATGTGAAGAAATGTAATTGGGAGTGGACCAATAAATTTGATTAAAAACTAATTATAATTGAGAGATTCGGTTGAATTTAATTTTTTTTATTATTATTTATTTTATGTGTATAGTAAATCATTCTTAGACTTGGTTCAAGTTGAAGTTAGACTTGTTTTTTTTTTTTTGTTAACAAAAAATGGATTTTATTCCCATCAATGAAAGGAGGATACAAGCAAGTTTAATAAGGGACCAAACCAAAATACAATTCAATAATCAGCAAAGAATAGACATTAAAAAGAGAAGGAAGCAAATGCCAGTCGAGCTCAATCATTGGCAAGAAGAAGCTTTCTGCAATCACTAGAAGCTAGACAAAGACCATCCAAAGGAGGAAGCAAACAACAGCCACGCAAAACAAGGCCTCCAAAAGCACCACTAGTGGTTGCCAACAAAACTCAGCCGTCCAAATTATGCCTTGAGATATTCAATTTCCTCATGGATTGCTATTAAATGTTGGCTTAAAATTGTTAATGTTCTCGCTGTAAGGAATATTTTTTGCGCATTAAAAATGCCACTAATGTTGGGATGATAATAAGAATAAAATCCTTAGTCACGTTCTCATCTCTTGCTTCTCATCTCTTGCTCCTTGAATGTTAATCTTAAAGGCTAGTTGCCTAGACATCCACCTCCTCTTAAGCTCATCTCTCCTTCAAATCATGGAATAAATTGCCTCCTTAAATGGCACTCCCAATGGCTTTTAGAAAATTTACCTTCTTTCACTACATAGCATTGTTTAAAGCCTTTAGAGGAAACTAAACAAGAAAAGCTTTGGCAACAATTTTGCCAGCATCTCTTCACTTCTTATCTCTATCAAGAGAGTTATTCGGGCTAAATTTAACGTTTGAAAAAGAAATGTTGACTAAATTGAAATTATAAGAGATTTTTTTAAAGAAGGAGCATGTATAATATATATATTTAGTAGTAAAAGCATGTAAGTTTTAAAATTTAAAATGGAGCAAATAAGTCAAACAAATTGACAAACAAAATTTCATAGAACTATAGCAATGCGTCATACTAAAGAGTACATTCAATGGAACGAGTCATCAATAGAATGTGTCATTCAGTATGGCTCATTCCATTGAATGTGTCAAACTATTTGCCTTATTCTAAATACGACAAACAGTTTGGTGCATTTAATGGACTGCGCCATTTTGTTTGGCTAGTCTACTTCTTTTTTAAAAAATTTTAATACTTTACTTATATTCTTAATTTAAATTAAATACTTGCTCCTTCTTACAAAAATAAATTCAATTATAAATTACTACGTTTGATGGTCATGCCATTAAGTTTTGGTGCATAAATTTGCTCTTTCAAGATTTTTTTTATCATTTTTGCTGCTCAGTCTTAAATTTTATTTGAAATATGATGAATAGAACTAACTGGCTGAGCCTCAACTCAAAATAATACTTACATGCTCATTTTGATCATTATATTAAATTTTGATTTTTATAATATATATTTTGATATTCTATTTCATATGTGATTTTTAGGATCTTAATTCCCCAATCTAAATGATTGTAATATTAATGATACATATTAAAATAAAAATCATATTACATTATTTATTTTCAAAATTTTAAATTTGTATAAAACTATTAAATAAATTATAATACTATCAAAGTATCAAAGACAACTTTCTTTACAAGTCATGGCCCACCTAACGAAAAACAAGGAGAAACCCCAATGGCCTACATGTGGAGCCGTAGAGGCGCAAGAAAATAAGGATGCCACCTCAGCAAGTGGCATTGTAGTAATTAGCGCTTGAATCAAGACCTTTTAACAAAACTCCCCTCTTTATAACCTCACCCTACTTCACCACTGTCGATCCATCCCCCCCTTCGCTTATTTTCCTCTACCATTGACACAGCGAGATGAAGAAGAAGATGCAGGGCTTCCATGCGCCGTTCTTGCTATTGTGCGCCATTTTCCACGTGGCTACCTCCATCACCGATGGTAAGAATCCCATCCCCTTCCCTTCTCCTCTTTTCTAACTGTATTGAGCCTAAGGGCGTAAGTGAGTCAAACCAGTTTGAGCTCGACACTCTAATGAGCTCGTCAGTCCTTTATTGAGCTATGAGTTCGAGTTTGAGCTAGAGCTCATATATTATGCGAGCTCGAGCCCGAGCTTGACCTGGCTCGGCTCATCGGCTTATCCAACTAGCTCAATTAATCTTAACAAACACATGAGCATTTATATTAGCCTAATTATTATTATTTTTTTTTTCATTTTCAAAGGACTCGAGCGCTAATAAGATTAACTCTCAAACTTTTATGTTGAGCTCGAGTCGCTTATTTTTCAATTGAAATGAGCTCGAGCTCTAGTTCCAGCTCGGTATAAACTAAGTGACTCGGCTCGATTCTACTTATTTACACTCCTAATTGGACCTTTAATTCAGAAACAAAATGTATTTATCATAGAAATTTCACTAAATTCCCCAAAAAAAGAAATTTCACTAATTTTTTCTCAACGCGTGGACGTTATTGGGTGATCTCATAGTAGCTATTTTCAAAGACTTTTTAGTGTATTAAATACTGACTTAAGAAACAGTAAGAAAGATGTATCAAATGAAGCCTTAAGGGTGTTTGGTAGCGGGATTTAGGTCGGAATTGAGGCGGATTTAAGTGAAATCCAGCCAAACGGCCTAAAATGCAAAACCAAATCTCACGGAAAAATGAAAGCCGCCGTAGACCAAAAATTTCGCCTTTTCGTGCTAAATCTTGGATTTCTAAAATCTTTTTTTTTTTTTTCCGGGTTTATGAAATCTGTTAGCTCGAGAGGAAGAGTCCGCTCATTAAATCCCTTCTATAACCAAACATTCGCGCGGGATTTAATATGATATATCATGAATGTTATCAAACGATTTTCAGGATTTCGACCCCTCAGGATTTTCAAAATCCGGATTTAGAGAATTTACAAAATCCCACTTAAATCAAAATATGGGTGCTATTAAAGAACCCCTTAGTAAGAACATTACAACAATCTTGTGGAATGAAGTTGCCTAATTGAAGGATCATCCATATTGAAATTCCTACTTAAGGGAATTTGTATTGATCTTTATTCTTCATCCAATTCTTCATATGAATCTCTAATGATTTTCTTCTTTTATGTAACTAGTGTCCTTTATGTACTTCTTTATGCTTTGATATTAGTATGTTTTTATCCTTGCTAAAAAAACTTGTTAACTAAGTGGCGTGCACTATCTAGGAGCAATCATTAGAGTTGCTTACAATAAATGTGATTATCCTTAATGATGAAATTGTAGCATATTATGCACATGATTTGATTGTCTGAAAAATAGATTTGTCAGTTGCAATTAGATGTGTGGGTGAGGTGGTTGTCTAAATTGATGTAGTAATGCTTTTAGAAGATGATGATGAACTTAGCTAAAGCGTATACAATCATTCTTTAAAGTGAAAGATTATTTGAGAAAAGATAAATGTTATACTCTTTTGAAGGAGAAGTTATTACGTGCGGATATCAAATGCGTCTGAAGATTAATCAGGAGCCTCCACGTCACGCAATGTACTATGCATTATGTGATGTCGCGACTTCTGATTGGCATTTGGACGCATTCAATATCCACACGTAATAATTTCTCCTTTGGGAGGGCCCCTTGAACCCAATTTTTACTTATTAAACATATCCAATTCATGGTGATGGCCGATCATAACTATTTTTTATAGTCGACGAGCACAACAATTATTGATTAGTGATAGGATCCTAATCAGTGATATTTTCTTTATGCAAGTTCTATAGGACCAAACCACTCACATGGTTTGTCGATTTTTAGTAATCATTATATATTTCAAGTAACAATGAATTACATATCTTTAGTATGAAGCCGAATTAGTCACATGGCGTTATACCGCGACCAATTGTGGAAACGTAACTAGCAGCAAGAAATAGATTCTTGAGAAGAGAGAAGAGAGTAGTACTCTAATTAATATTTCTTGTATATCTTTACAGGGATTGTACCTACTCTTATATAGAACAGAGTACTAGTCTTATTTGTGTATTTACGATTAAACCAAGAATGTTCTGGATGCTGTATATAAAAACTAAATACATGTAAGTGTATATATTCTTAATATGCCCCGTCAAATTGATGGGTCAGGAATGATCGTCAATTTGAGCCTTAGCTCTATGAACCGAGGTGTTGAAAGTGACTTGGTGAAGATGTCGGCGACCTGATCCTTGGTGCTGATCGGATGGAGAGTAATACGATTGTTTTGAATGTGATCACGAACAAATTTTTGATCAATTTCAATGTGTTTTGTTCTGGAGTGAAACACATGATTGTTAGCCAGTGCTATTGCCGACATGTTGTCACAGTATAGTTTGGTGGGGTAGTTTTGAGAGATGCCAAAGTCGGTGAGTAGCCGACGTAGCCAGATGATGTCTGAGGTAAGAGCTGCAAGGGCCCTATACTCGGATTCTGTCGAGGACCGAGAAACTGTCTTCTGTTTCTTTACCGTCCACGAGATAAGTGTGTCACCAAGAAAAGAGCAGAATCCAGTTGTCGATTTTCTTGTGAGAGGGTCGCCGGCCCAATCAGCATCTGAAAAAGATTTTAAAACAAGATCAGTTTTAGTAATAGGTAGACCGAAATTTAACGTACCTTTGATATATCGCAGCAGCCGTTTGAGCAGATAAAAGTGTTTTGGATGAGGTTCATGCATATTTTGAGATAGAAGGTTGACACTAAAAGATATATCTGGACGAGTTAATGTTAAGTACTGAAGGGCACCCGTGATGCTACGGTACATAGCAGGATCACATTGTAATTTTTCTGTATTGAAATCAGATGGAAGCTTTGTACATGCTGGATTGGCAAGTGAGTTGCAGCGTGTGAGGTCGGCTTGCTGTAGGATATTCGACGCATATTTGGCGTGAGATAAGAAATATGACTCGTTAGTTTTGGAGATTTTAATACCTAGGAACTTACTTACCGTACCCAATCATTTCATGGAAAATTCGGTATCAAGCCGAGAGAGAATAAAATTTATTTGATTTTGACAGTTTCCTGTAATTAGAATGTCATCGACATATATAAGTAAGAAAATATTGACTTGTGCCTTTTTGTAGACAAGTAAGGAGGGATCGGCTAGGCTGTGTGCAAAACCGAGTGTGAGTAGGAATATCGTAAACGTGTTGTACCATTGCCTTGGAGCTTGTTTTAGGTCGTAGATAGCTTTGTTAAGGAGACATACATGATTTGTTCACGTACTGTCTTCGAAGCCTTTGGGTTGCTTAATGTAAATAGTTTCGGACAGGTTGCCGTGCAAGAAGGCGTTTGCTACGTCCAATTGTTGAACATTCCAGTTATGATATAAGGCAAGTGCTAACATTATGCGAATGGTGGGGAGTTTTACCACCGGACTAAACGTTTCGGTATAATCCGTGCCAAACTCCTGATTGTTTCCTTGTGCTACAAGACGTGCCTTGTATTTGGCAATAGATCCATATGTGGGAAATTTTGTCCGGTAAGTCCAACGGCTTCCAAGAATCGGAGTATTGGATGGAGGTTCAACTAAACGCCACGTTCCTTGTTTCTGGAGTGCTAGAACCTCCGCAGCCATTGCTTGACGCCAATGTATGTGTTTGGATGCTTCTGAGAATGTTGTTGGATCTGGTGGAATGTTTTGATGGCTTTGAATGTGAAGGAGATTTAAGCGGTTAGGTTGTTTAAGAGAGCCTGTTTTGCTTCTTGTGGTCATGGGAAGTTTTTGAGTCGTTGGCTGTTGTGCACATTGAACGTTTTCCGGCTGAGAAACGGGGGAGGGGAGATGAGGAACTGAGATGTCCTGAGTGCTTTGAGGAATGTTGTATACCAAGCTTGGCCTGTTTTGTGCCTGTGCTGGAGCCTTTGCAGGGAGACTGAGAGAGACAGGCGTTAGTAGAAGAGGGCAAATGTAAGTAGAAACAGGTTCGTTAGATGACATGGGGTTAAAGAATGGAAAATTATTCTCATTAAATCGGACATGTCTAGAGATCGTTATTTTGTTCGTGAGCGTGTTAAGACACCTGTAACCTTTATGCGCTTCAAAGTAGCCAAGAAACACGCATTTTTGAGAAGTAGGTTGCAACTTGGACCGATTATGTGGAGGTAGCAGCGGATAACATTCACAACCGAAAATTTTTAATGCAGTGTATACTGGTTTCTTGTTAAACAACAGTTCAAGAGAAGTTTTATTGAATGTAGTTGAAGAAGGTAATCTATTAATAAGATATACCGACGTGTTCACTGCATCCGGCCAGTGTATGTGAGGCATGGAAGTCGTAAGCAGAAGCGTACGAGTTGTTTCGATGATGTGACAATGCTTTATTTCCGCCAGACCATTTTGTTCTGGGGTATACGGGCATGATAGCTGATGCGAGATACTATGCTTTGATAAATAGGACTTGAAGGCGGTGTTGACATACTCAGAGCCCCCGTCCGTCCGCAAAGTAAGAATGCGGTGCCCTGTAAATCTTTCTAGCTGAGTTTGAAAATTAACAAATGTTTGGAAAACATCAGATTTATAACGTAACGGAAAAATCCAGGTATAGCGCGAGAAATCATCTATGAAAATGACATAAAATTTAAATCCTTGGCATGACAGCGACGGTGCAGGGCCCCAGACGTCGGAGTGTATGAGAGCCAGGGGAGCTGTTTGATGTATGGAAGAATTATCAAAAACTAGTTTATGACATTTTGATGCATTGCAGGAATCACATTGATTGATTTGCTTATTCATTTTCAGAGTTGGGTTACAATTAGAAATAAAATCGAAAATGCATTTGTGTGGATGGCCTAGTCTATGGTGCCATATATGAGCAGCCGATGTAGATGCCGCAAGCGCCTGATGTTGTCTTGCCTGTGGTGCCATGGGGATGTTATACAAACCACCTTTACACGGTCCTTGAAGTAAGATTTGTTGTGCGCTAGATCCTTCAACATAAAACCGGATGGATCAAATATAATAGAGATATTATTGTCTCTTGTTAGTTGAGAAATAGAGAGTAAAATAAACTTTAACGATGGAGTATGAAGAATTTGCGATAACCGCAGCTTACGAGATGGTGTGGGAAGGATACCCGCACCGGTGTGAGCTATGTTGATGAAATTCCCGTCTCCTACCGTGATGTTGTCGTGACCCATATATGGTTGAGCTGTCGACATGTGTTCCATTGTATTTGTAAAATGGGAGGAAGCACCCGAATCCAAAAACCAGGTTGCTTCGGAGGGCTCCGATCCAGCCATGAGCGCCGTGTTTTCAATCTTGCTTGAAGGAATGTACTGCGGGTTGAGCCTGTGCCAACATGTTTGGGCCGAGTGGCCCTTCTTGTAGCAGATTTGGCATAGAACCCCCAGCATTCGGATTGGTCCGGCTTGAGGTCTGAGCATTATACTGATCAGTGGATCAAGAGCGATTTGGAAAACTGGTGCCATTTTTGCCTTTTGGTCTACGACTTCTACCTCTGTTATGGAACAGAGCCATGTTAGGGTCATGACCGGTAGCATATCTTGCAGCGTCAGATGCGAGATAAATCTCTTCACTTAAAAGAAGATGATATATTTGGTCCAGCGTAAGAGACGATGAGGTGGTACGGATTGTGGTTTTGAATGATTGGTAAGGTTGCGGAAGCCCGTTAAGGATGTAATGTATAATGTCCTCATGATCTACATAGGAGCCTGCCGCCGCAATTTGATCGACGATTGCCTTTACTTCAGACAGATATACTATCATTGAGTTGTTCTTGAGAGCAACATTGTGTAATGCGTTCTTTAGTTGAATAACCTTAGAACGATTAGTGGCTTGAAATCTTGTTTCAAGAGCGACCCAGATTTGAGCCGTGGATTCTAGCGAAATTATATACGGTAGAATCGATGAAGAAATGGTAGAACAAATGGAAGCTGAGAGGTTTTGATCTGTTAGTAGCCACTGAGTGTAGGCGGGATTGATCGAATATACTCCGTCTGAGTTTAGCACTAATTGAGAAGGCGGTGAGATTGTGGGATCAAGAAAGTTGAGGAAGCCATTGGCTCTTAGCGTTTTTAGAATCTAGGATTTCCAGATAAGAAAGTTCTCCGGAGCAAGGGGAGATGTAACCAGATTTCGAAGATTCGAAACCACAAACTTCAAGGTAGCCAGAATTGTGGATTCGTCGGGCTGCTGACTGGTGCTCCGATCTTGAAGACGAGAGGATGCCGACTCAGTCATTGCTTAGGATCGAACGCCACTATCTGATACCATGTGGAAACGTAACTAGCAGCAAGAAAGAGATTCTTGAGAAGAGAGAAGAGAGTAGTACTCTAATTAATATTTCTTTTATATCTTTACAGGGATTGTACCTGCTCTTATATAGAACAGAGTACTAGTCTTATTTGTGTATTTACGATTAAACCAAGAATGTTCTGGATGTTGTATATAAAAACTAAATACATGTAAGTGTATATATTCTTAATAATTATACATTTATTTTTTAAAGAAAGTGTAAAAATAAACTTTGTGAAATGGGATTATTGGTTGAATGAAAATATTAAGGATTGCACAAAATGATATTTTTTATGCATATTAATGATCAAGAAGAAAGTGAGGTAGTAAAAATGTTTTACATTTATTTTAATTCCTATGATTCATATGAAAGCCAAATTAAAATACTTTTTTTTTTTTAACTTTACATCAAATCAAATAGCTTCCTAATAGCAAATTTGCATAGCGATTGCAAGAAGAAAGCAAGAAGGTGAAAGAAAATAATATGAAATCATTTGAACTTAACATTGTGAATAAAGGTGAAGCTCTATAGAATGCCATGAAGCTGAATAATATTGCTCCCAAAAAATACAAGTTATATCGATTGCATCGAAAGTTTTCTTCAGCAACATGAATGATATATTTTGAAAGAATGATTGACGGCCACCATAATTGACCAAGTACCCTGTTTATTCTTAGGAAGGTCTAGATTGAAGTCAAGTCTAAGATGTTCTTAAATGGAGTCAAGAATAAACAAGAGAGAATAAAGATCAATAGTTTATGAAGCTTTTTTATAAGCAAGTGTTACATATCTCAATATAGTAGTATAGATCTCATCATAGCTTGGTCTAGAAGAAGCATGCATGTAATAGAGTTAAGTTATTGTCCAACCTAGCATAGGCTGCAAGTCCACTAGCATGCTTTTTGTAAGTCAACTTTAGCGCAATGTGCAAAGGCCGATGTACATAATTGGTTACCTTCAAATTACTAAGCATGTTGGATGTGATAAGCACTTGTGGATATATGTATCTTGCACTTAGACTAAGGCTCAATGAAATAATAATATGTCTCATATTATCCTCATTAGGATTCTAGTCAAATAATTGTAGTTTGTTCTATAGCTAATACACAAGCTCACCTACTGATAAGTGTAAATAATGTCATGATTTATATGTTAAATTGCTAGTAAAATTGTGTTATTTTAGTTGTATTATACAAGAAAAATATATGAAAGGCATAAAATTCAAGTATCATACAGCACCGCGGCGTCGGATACTATACCGTCGCGACATCGGAGGAGTTAATGCTGTAAAGCCTAATCTCTATATGTACAACACCGCAATGCCAATTTCTAGCTCCGCCAAGATGAGGGGAGTGCTACGTGGACACCGCAATGCTCAATCGTCAGCAATGCCGCTGCACTATAGTTGTAATCAACCAAGACACGATCTGCTAGTGAAGCGATGTGTCAATTCATTAAATAGTGGGTCCACGTCTGCAAGTGTCGTAGAGGATGAAATTCTTCTGCGTTGCAGTGTTAGTTCATTCTATGGGTGCCACAGTGCAAGTGTCTAGAGCGCCAAAATGTTAGAGTTCATGTTCTGTACTTTTCTATAAATAATATATTTATAATATTAGTAAGAGAGTTCAATTACTTGATTAATTTCAGTCATCCTAGTGTTTCACTGCAATTTTCTTGGGAGAGGCAGCTAAGAGAACTCAGTGAGCACTAGATCCATTTCATAAGAGTGTTTGGCTAATTTTTTAGGAAGCAATTTTGTAAGTTCAAGGATGAGTGTATAGGAGATCATTGAACTCATCCGATTATATCTTTTATTATGTTTTTTCTTTCTTTTGAGCAATTAATGAAAATGAGTTTGATTCACTTGTTTTCATATTTGACTAAATTATCTAATTTTGGATTGATGGTGTAAATGAAATGTCGAATACAAATGAATTCTTTTCATCAATAATTTAATATTTTTAATATACCAGATCTTCATTTAATGCATATAGTGGACATATGTGTAGTTAATATCAGGTCTAATGTGGAGCTTAGGTATAGGAAAGTTGGTACAATTATGTATATTGGATTGATATGATGCAAGCATATGCATAGTGCTTAACATATACCAAAATTTATAAATATGAATTATAATGAGGGGATTTTAACAGTACATGCTTTGTAATAATCTAATTTTTTAAATATTTTTTGTTTAAATGAAAAACTAAATTTCAATGTCGTGCCTTATCGAAGAAGAGAGAAGGAAGAGAGAGAGTGTTGTTTGGTGCTTTTCATCTGTCAATTTTATTCAGATACTTTCCCATAAACCTACTCATGTCGGGCTTCTTGCCCATGGTGCTTCCCTCCTTACTCAATGCCTCAAGCCCTTCAACCTGCACAGATGCTGGGCTAGTTTCCTTGCTTGAGCATGTTGTGCTTGATCATTATGCTTCTCTTTCTTTATTTCTGCAATACTATGTGATGGGCACCTTCAACCTTTTCTGCTCTCACATTCTTAGGCTTTGTTTTGGACAGTTTTATTATTACTTTTTAAAGCAATTTTTTTGTATCAAAATTTCAGGTTCAATACAATTTTGTACTAAAAAGTTTCTTTAAAAAGTTGCCCCTGTTGAACTCCCTCTTGATACCTGTAAGAAAGCAAAACCGAAGCAAGAACAGGAAGAAGCACAACTTGAAGGAAAATCAGCCCCTTGTATTGCTCTACTCTTTCTCTAGCTTTAAGGCAAGCTGGTGAGCCTTTACAGGGATCATTCTCTGCAAATAACGGCTAAAGGGCTGCTCTATTGGCAGTGCCCAATAAATGGCAGAGAGAGTGCAACACTACTTATGTTGACATTAGATGGAATAGGATAAGTAACAAATACTAAGGGTATAATCTAACAGCCCCCCTCAAACTAAGCATTTGATGAACAAATAGTTAGTTTGTCACGTAAGAAAGCAAACCGGCCAGGAGGAAGTGGTTTGGTAAGAATATCAGCGGCTTGATCAAGAGAATGAAGATGATGAACCGCAATAGCACCTTGTTGAATGTGGTGACTTATAAAGTGGTAGTCGATCTCAATGTGCTTGGTACGAGCATAAAAGACTGGATTATGCGCTAAGGCAATGGCTGAGGCACTATCACAGAAAATAGTTGTTGGAGCAGCTTGAGGAAGATCAAATTCAGCTAGTAAACGTCGAAGCCAGATAATGTCAGAAGTTGCCGAAGATAAGGATCGATATTCGGCCTCAGTTGAAGATATAGCTACAGTAGTTTACTTCTTAACGCTCCAAGAGACAAGTGAGGAGACGAGAAATGAACAGAATCCAGAAACAGATTTTCGAACCAAAGAATCTGAAGCCCAATCAACATCTACATATGTAGTAAGTTGCATAATGCCAGAGACAAGAGGTGGACCAAAGGACAAGGTTCCTTGAAGATAACGAAGAATACGTTTGAGATCTAGAAAATGAGCTGTTATCGGGTTGTGCATATGCTGACATACAGCATTCACAGCATGGGCAATATCAGGCCTCGTTATAGTTAGATAATTTAAGGAACCAACTAAACGCCGGAAGAGCTGCGGATCAGAGACGGGAGGAGCAGCTGAAATCTTCTTGGATGATTTGAGTGTACAGGGTGTTGGCACTGGCTTTGAGTTAGAAAACCCGACAGAAGCGAGTATGTCTGACGCATATTTTGTCTGATGCAGAATTACACCGGTAGAAGTCCGTTTAACTTGAATTCCCAAGAAGGTATCAATGCAGCCAAGATGTTTTAAGGAGAATTGATGCTGAAGCACATGCAACAGACGCTCTATAGTTGGAGAGTCATTACCAGTAAGCAACAAGTCATCAACGTAAATGAGAAGATAGAGTTGAATGGAAGACTTGTTATAGATGAGCAAGGAAGGATCGGCTTTACTGAAGGTAAAACCGAACTCAATTAAAGATTGAGTTAGCTTATTATACCATTGTCGAGGAGCTTGACGAAGGCCATATATAGCTTTATGCAACTTACAAACATAGTGTGGATGTTGAGAATCAATAAAGCCGGGAGGTTGCTTCATAAAAACCTCATCATGAAGATCTCCATGAAGGAATGCATTGGAGATGTCAAACTGAAGGATTGTCCAATTTTGATGAAGTGCCAGTAAAAGTAGAATATGAATTGTAGGGAGCTTAGCCACGGAGCTAAATGTCTCATTAAAATTGATGCCTTGTTCTTGATTGAAACCTTGAGCGACTAGCCTCGCCTTGTAACGATCAATTTGACCATCCGGTTTAGTTTTTAATTTGAAAATCCATTTGCACCCCAACACAATTTTGTTAGGAGGAGGAGGTATGAGACTCCAAGTACCTTGCTTTTGAAGTGCCATAAACTCGGCGGACATGGCACAGCGCCAAGCGGGATGTTGTATGGCCTTAGTATGCTAGGTAGGAGTGCCAACCAGCTGAGGAACCGTAAGCAAGTCAAAAATAACCTTAGGTTTCTGATGTCCTGTTTGTGATCGGGTTTGCATAGGATGAGTTGAAGAGGCTCGGGGTGGTAGAAAAGGTGGAGGACTAGATGGAGGTAGTTCAGCTCGGGAAGTAGAAGTGGAGCCAGGTGAAGTTTGGATGGTGAAAGTGTCCATGACTGTATCATGCACATGAGCTTGTGGCTGAATTGGATGTGAGGAATGAATATGGGATTGAGAACCTTTAGTTGGAAGAGTTGTTGGTGTTAAAAGAAGGGGATTTTGAGGTAGAGCTGGAGAAGAATTTGAAGATGGTGGGACAGTGGATTGAAATGGAAATATGTGTTCATAGAAAACAACATGACGAGAGACATAAATGTGATTTGTTTGAGGATTTAGACAGCGATATCCTTTGTGAGAGGACGAATAACCTAAGAAAATACATTCTTGAGAGCGAGGGGACAGTTTATTTGGAGAAATGGGTTGAAGCCAAGGAAAACAAAGACAACCAAATGTTCGCAAATGGTTGTAAGAAGGTAGTTTGTGGTATAAAATCTGAAATGGAATTTGAAGACGACAAGCTTTTGTGGGTAGAATATTAATGAGATAATTGGATGTTAAAAGAGCTTCAGCCCAAAAAATATGTGGAAGATGGGCATTGTGAAGAAGTGCCCGAGTTGTTTCCAGAAGATGACGATGCTTGCGCTCGGCAAGACCATTTTGCTCAGGGGTATAAGGACAGCTAAGCTGATGTGTGATACCATGATGATTTAAATAAGTTTGAAAGGAAGTGCTTATGTACTCGCCCCCACCATCAGTTCTTAAAATTTGAATGGCTGTATTAAATGAGGTTTGAATAAGTTGATAAAAATGTCGAAATTTGGAGAATGATTCATCTTTAGAGTGCATAAGATAGATCCATGTATATCTAGTTGCATAATCTATAAATATAATGTAATAACGAAAACCATTAAAAGACGGAACAGGAGCTGGTCCCAAACATCAGAGTGTATTAATTGAAATGGCTTAAGTACATGACTAGTAGATGAAGAAAGGGTAACTTGTGACTCTTGGCCACATTACAAGACGTACACATAAAACTAGAAGGGAGAGTACATATAGATGGAACAATACGAGAAAGACATTGTAAAATGCTAAGGTTCGGATGACCAAGCCGTGTATGCCATGGCAGGAGCTTGTTGACCGAAGAGTGGAGTGCTTGAGGAGAAGCAGTGGGAACGGTGGACACAGGATAAAGACCATCTCTCGATCGACCACGGAGGAGAGTGCTATTGTCCGAGAGATCCTTAATGAGGAAACCATGAGCATCAAACAGAATAGAACAATTGCTATCAAAAGTTAGTTTATGAATGGAAAGAAGATTGTGAGATAGAAGTGGAACATGCAAAAGATTTTTAAGACGAAGCTTACGGTTCGAATCAGGAAGCGACAATATTCCTTGCCCGGTATGACGAATGGGAAGAGTATTCCCACTAGCAACAGAAACTGTATCAGCTCCAAAATAAGGTGTAGGCTGTTGTAGGTGTGCAGCGTCGGATGTTAAGTGTAATGATGTGTTTGAATAGTTGCTATTTGAATGAGTTATATTTATGCAACTTATGTAGTTTTGATAATTCCAAACATTATTGTTCAAATGTATAGTTATCTCCTAACAATTTCAGAAGATTTGCACTTGCTCTTGTGTGTACTAACATTTCAGGAAAATCAGACTCCAGACTACGAAAACTTCAATTCAAATTCAACATGAGATATTTTGTTTAATTGATGTTTGTCTTTTCTTTGAATTAATTTTGAAAGGGAGTGATTGTAATTGAGTGAATAAAATCTCACACACACAAATAAGGAGATCTTGAAATTCTATACTGATCGTACAGGACGATATTTATCGTACTGGACGATCTGTCAGTTATCTCCTATAGAGCACTTGGAACGAATAGGAACTTGCTTTGAAAAATTTTCTAAGTCCTATTCGTCCAGGACGAAATTTATTATCGTCCCAGGCGATGGGTT
>NW_021319218.1:15839-18201 GCF_001605985.2 Dendrobium catenatum
ACGGTTCTCTGCCGCACCTGGGAGTGGTGAAAAGAGTGTGTTGTAAAGGTTTCTCCGCCTTGCTGTGGGTGCAAAAGGAGAGTCACTATTGGTATTAGTGCAATACTCAGAGGGTGCCTCTGAGGAGTGGATGTAGGTCTGGTTATAGACCGAACCACTATAAATCTGGTGTCATTTACTTTATTGCTTTTACGTTTCCGCATTTTAAATTTCAGTTTTAACAACTCTGTGGTTGAAAAACATTTTTCTACAAACTTTAAAAGAAAATTTTATTTCGGTTCAACTTTATTATTAAGAGGGTTTAAAATTTTTAAAACTACCAATTCACCCCCCTCTTGGTAGCCTTGGGACATTTACTTAGGCTTAACAACCTAATTACTAGACTCAACAAGATGCACCAGAATCTAACACCCATTCTGTGATCAGAGGAGTCACATTGTTGTTTGAACCAGTGAGCAATGCACACAGATTTTGAGTAGGAGTTGATGGAGCATATTGCATATTGCATCGGTGCCAACAATTTAAAGCAACATGACCAAGTTTTCCACAAATTTAATAGGTTGGACGGTTAGTAACCGGAGCAGGCAAAGGAGGTGACTGATTGCTGTTGTAGTTCGGTGTATACGTAGCATTTGGTTCATAGGAATTTGTCCTGAAGGGAGCTCCTCTTCCGCGTTCTCTTGAAGAAAATCTTCCGTGAGATGAGTTGGAACGATTTATCTACATTGCTGTATGATCCGAAGGAGGCAGAGCTTCCTTTTTCTGCTCATTTTGCAAATTAATCTCTTCACTGCACAAGAGTGAATACAGGGCATCTAGAGTGATTGATTGCTGAATAATCCGAATACCCGATTTGAATGGATTATAAATAGATGGCAGTCCATTCAGTGTGTGCAGTATAACATCCTCAACATCTATATGACCGCCCGATGATGATATATTGTCCACAAGAGCTTTAACATGAGCAAGGTATTGTGTCATGGTGAGATCTTTCATTTCAACATGGTGTAATTCATTTTTTAGTTGAATTACACGGGAACGAATTGTAGGTTGAAGTCGGTTCTCTAAGGTTACCCAGATATCATGAGCCATAGACAGAGAAATGACATATGGAAGAACAGAGATAGAAATAGTGGACAGTAAGGCTGAGACCAGATTCTGATCAATCTGCTTCCAGAGCTGTAACTCGGCGGCGTTTGCACCAGCAGCCGAAACAGCCAGAGCAGCAACGCTTCCGGTCAAAAAATCTTCGAATCCATTTGCCAAGAATAGCTTGAAAACTTGCAGACGCCAAATAGGGTAGTTCTCGTTTGTAAGTGAAGTGGGCACAATGTGCTTCAAGTTACTCATAAGAAATTTGAGAGAAGAAGGGATTGAGAACTCTGTCATTGCTGCGGACAAAGATGAAGTCCCCGTTGGAGTAGAAGCTGAGGATCCTTCTGAAGCCATTTGAAGAAGACAGCTTATAGCCCTGATACCATGTTGAACTCCCTCTTGATACCTACAAGAAAGCAAAACTGAAGCAAGAACATGAAGAAGCACAACTTGAAGGAAAATCAGCCCCTTGTATTGCTGTACTCTTTCTCTAGCTTTAAGGCAAGCTGGTGAGCTTTTACAGGGAACATTCTCTACAAATAACGGCTAAAGGGCTGCTCTATTGGCAGTGCCCAGTAAATGGCAGAGAGAGTGCAACACTACTTATGTTGACATTAGATGGAATAGGATAAGAAACAAATACTAAGGGTATATTCTAACAGCCCCAAACAAAGTCGGCGAAATTTTTGAAAGGAGCAAAGTTGATAAATGTTTTAGGAATAGGAGCATGAAAATAATAAAATTTAAAAAGGAGCAGAAAATGCGATACTGCTTTGCATTTTCCATACAAAACGCAATGCAAGGCTTCGTTTTGTAAGAAAATGCAAAGGTGCATTCCGTTTTCTTCATAACAGAAGAGGAATTAAATAATATTGATTATTATAATTTATCTTTACTTTATTAAAACTATAATAATCATTTCTCTTTGCTGCATAGAGAACTAAGAAGCCTCACATGAGGCGTGAGCTTGCTGAACGAATAATCTAAGTGTGAGACTTTGGCTTCTTTTGAGATTTGAGATGTTGAATATATAAAAATTATATTTGATTTAGTGTAGAAAAATATAATTATTAAAAGTATGCGTTATAAGTAAAAGTTAATATTTTAAAATTATATAAATTTATAAATATAGTTTCTACTTTTCTTAACATATTATTTTTCATACATAAATATTATTACACATAATTATAATATTTAAATTTAATATAATTTAATTGATATATATGTGATATACTTTATTTATTTATAAAATTTTAAATAATATTAA
>NW_021319218.1:21782-22421 GCF_001605985.2 Dendrobium catenatum
AGTTATAGAAATCAGACAAAAATCGGGCAGCACAACGGCAGTATACGGAATTTACACAATTTTTTTCCTGAAAATCACAATTCACCAAATTTGCACAGAATATAGATAACAACATTTCAGAACATTTATTCTATTGCCACAGCATTTAATATTCACATAGAAAAATACATACGGAATAAAACGTCGTCAAATCAAAATGATCGAAACAAAAATCCCCAAAATATATTCAAAATGTGCACACCCGGCACGTCAACAACATACAGAAAGTTACGCGGTAAAAACTAAACCAGTCGGAAAATACGGACGAAAATCGCTAACAAAAACGAACTTCGGACAGAAAATACCGCCAACAGCGACGGTTCTGAAAATTGAGAAAGTCGGATTGTGCCTTACCTTGCGTACAGCAAAATCCTCAACAGTCTCGACGAACGAAAACAGCTCGGCGTCGCCCAAAAATCCACTTTTCCACTTTTTCCTTCGTTTTTCTCTCTCCTCAGCTTTTTCTCTCTCTTCAAAATATCTCATTTCTATATATATCCAGACTGATCGTCCTGGACGATCGAACTTCGTCCTGGATGAACCTGGAGCAAAACTGATATTACAATCTCCCCAACTTCAAAAAAAATGTCGTCCTCGACA